>NC_041349.1:779978-944978 GCF_004354835.1 Perca flavescens
TCAGACAACGTGAAGGGAGGGAGACAGAGGAGTTGAGCCAGCGCAGGAGAGACTTGTGGCTAGCTAGAATAAATAGGCTAAACTTTCAGCCAACTCCTCACAGCAAAGTCTGTTCTCATCATTTTGCTACAGGTAAAGTTAGAGATATATGCCTCACAGCAAAGTCTGTTCCCTTCATTTTTATCACATGTGGGCTAACGTTACTGTTTTTACATAACATTACCTCACAGCAAAGTCTGTCCCCATAATTTGATCACATATGGTTAGCTGTAAGTGTAAGCAGTGGCTGAAACAGCTCTTTCAAAATAGAGGAAGCTGCCATAAATTGAGACAATTATTAAATTAGTATTAATAAGATATATTAGTATTAATACATTTGTATCAATACAATGTCCTTTGTGGGCTTAAGTTAGCCAGATCCCCAAAACACAGTTTATACCTACACAGTGTTTTCAGGCATGATCAGACATCAGTATCATGCAGTAATTTGCAGTTAGTAGTTACCGTAGCTTACCTATGAACATATAGGTCTGGCATTGATAGGGAATTAGTGCTTATATGATACTGTTATTTTGTTACAGCACTCCTAGTAAAAGTTAGTCTGGAGCCCTGACTTGTATTAGGTTGAGGGTGAACAGTCCCTCTTGTGTGGATTTCTTTTAGGTAAGCCATCATATCTACATGACAGCACTCATCCTGATTGGGCCCCCTCATTGAAGCTGGCAGGAGAGACAGGTCAGACAGGAAAGGCTGAGAGAGCAACAGACTTCCCAGAAAAGAGACCCAGAAAAGGATGTGCAATGGCCAGGTACAATAGGGTGCAGCAGCGAAGAACACAGGCGTCAAGTTCAGGGAGTGTGGCACAAGAGCAAGACAGCCCAGGGATGAGCACTACAGAGGCTTTCGGTGAGGTTATGGATGCTTTTGAGATTGTTGAGGAAGATATGTGCACATCTGAAGTGTGCTCTAAAATACAAGCTGATCACCAGAGACTGCTTACTGACAATATTACTCTGAAATGTCAGCTAGCTACAGAAAAGATAAGCATAGACACACTTAGGGATGATGAGAAAAAAGTGAGACTATCAAATACCTTATAGGCATCACACCTTAGGGATCCATTTCTTTCCTCTCTAAGGCATGGGTACTACCGATAAACATGTCACAGAAAACTCAGGCTTACTCGAGCTACTTAACCCTGGTGATTTCATCTTGGCTGACAGAGGTTTTAATATACAAGAGAGTGTAGGGTTAAAATGTGCAAAAGTTGTAACACCCAGTTATACTCGAGGAAAGCTACAGCTGTCTGCTCTTGAAGATGAGGCCACCCGCAAAATCGCACACGTCCGCATACATGTAGAAAGAGTGATAGGATTGGTGCGCAATAAATATGGGATACTGTCTGAGAAGATACCCATCTCCTACCTGGTGACATCAGGATCCGAGATAGCAGTAATCGATAAGATAACTACAGTAACTACAACTACAACATGTGCTCTTCGGTTGTACCTTTTGATTAGAGGTGTGTGGTTGTAAAACGGGTTGTTAAATGGATAGTTCACTTTAAAATGAAAAATTCTGTCATCATATACTCACCCTCAAGTTGATTCAAACCTGTATGAATATGTTCCTTTGTGTTCAACAGAAATAAGAAATTCATACAGGTTTGAAACAACTTGAGGGTGAGTATATGATGACAGAATTTTCATTTTAAAATGAACTATCCCTTTAATACATGTATAGTGTTACCTTAACATCACAAATGTCAGGTTTAATATGGAATAAGTCAAAGTTATTTTATAATCATCTTACATTTTAGCATTAAAGGCAGTCAGAAACGGTACTGAATTTCATATTTTGTATAGAATAACGAAACACAATGAACTGTAAATACAAATTATAATAAAAACATGTTACCTTACCATCTTAATCACAAAAGTCAGGTTCAGTATGGAATAAGTCAGTTATTTTAATAATCATCTTACATTTTAGCATTAAAGGCAGTTTCAGCAAACTCCTTATTGCATACAAGCATCTGTGTCTGGACCTG
Organism: Perca flavescens; assembly: GCF_004354835.1. Lineage (NCBI taxonomy): Eukaryota > Metazoa > Chordata > Actinopteri > Perciformes > Percidae > Perca > Perca flavescens. Next base: position 782,029 of record NC_041349.1, read on the forward strand.
AAAATAGTAGGCCTGTGAATGTTACATTCCTCCAAACAGAATCTGCCATCAACACATTCTTTGAGGCTTATGCTATCATGTGCACCAAACGGACATTTAACCTCCACTACACCATCACCACAGCAGTCGCAATGTACTAGCCCATCTGGTGTAGCACCTATGTGATGCAAGTCTGGATTTATTACAAAACCACTGGTCTCACATCTGAAATTGGTGTGTGAATGTATTTGCTGACGATAAAAAGTTAGTGCCTGTTGTTCGTGATCACACCCCCGAGTGGTTGCTTTACTTGTAAAGCCTGCGCTGAGAGGGTAACACATATTTTTGACGAGGCTTTGTGATGGATTCTCAGGTGGTGTGGAGCAAGCAGCTTTCATGCGTGAGGCTGTAATTCTGCCAGCCCTAAATCTAGACCAGGCTTTACTCTTAGCCTGTTCTCTTGTCTGCTGTTCTATTGTGTCAGCTTGCCTTTGAGAAATGTTAACTGCAATGGTACTACAGTGTAAGAGTAACTGTTCGCTTGTCATAGAAATGCACTGTTCATCGAATAGCTCACTCAGGGGCTGGCCAGTATCGGTATTCGACACTGGAGCCTAGAACTCTGTATAGTCTTTTATGACAGACAGCAAGACTGGTGTATCACCTGTAGCATGCAGCTCTCCCAGGAAAGTAGCGATCTCAGCATCTGTTGGCTCGGACACATCAGGTAGCTTTGGTTTGTCCTTGTATTGTATTGGTTTCTCTTCTGAAAATGTTGTGTCCAGTCTGTTTTTGATTATAGCTTTTGAGTGAAAGTCAATGTTTTCTACTTCAAGGTACTTTTCCTTTGGTTGTCCACTCGGAAGTAACCAATATGCAGGTTTTTCTGTCACAGTTTGGGACTCACGGAGCAAAACAGCTGCCTTGATGGCGAAAAGAACCGCTCCAACATGGCTACATGTCTGGCCTAACCCCGCCATGCAGGTGCAGTGTGCAGCCAAGATAATGCCATCCTTCTGGGCAGTAACCCATGGGCGCACAGGTGGGGCACTTAACCTATGAAAATACAAAAACACAGAATTGCATTCAAGATTTCAAACAAGATACATGCGTGACATTAATTTTTTAATTGTGTGTATGGCAGCTTCTATTCTTATCTTATGGCAAATAAACATTCACATGCCTAGGTTATTATTTTCACAAAACACAGTTTCAAAAGGTTTTCAGATATTGTTAAATAATATCTGAAGCAGAAACAGAAAGAAAGTATAATGACAACAAACACAATAGTTTCAGATGTTATTCTGCACCCTGTTGCACCAGCTGTGTGTAGGTCAGTGGTTCTCAAACTTTTTCGGTCATTCCCCACTTTGGACAACGCGGAATTTTCAAGCCCCACCTGCCCCCATCGGCCCAACACAATGCTAATGCTAATGCAAGCTTAAACTGTTCCAATTTATTGAACAACTATTATCAGTATAGTAAAAAGTTGTATCTAAATACAAACTAACAATCTACATCCAATAACAGCGAGTTCAAAAATAAAGAAAATAAAATTACAGCTGTGTTAAAATTTGTATCAAGTTCAAAAATAGAAAATAAATAAAGGTGCCACTTTGCAATCTGTTAAAAAATGAAAAGAAGAGAAATCCATTTGGCAAGTGAGGTCTATTTATCCCTGCATGCGTTTTGCATCGGACAATTTCTCAAACTGGGGTTGCAGGCTTGATACTGCCACTCTCAAGTCATGCTCAATGTTCAGCTTAGATCTGTACTTTGTTTTCAGTGAAGCAACAGCTGAAAAGCCCATCTCACAGAGATGGGCTTTTCATTGCAGCCATATTTGATTCAAGCCTGTTAATTAACCCTAAACCCAAACTAAATTATAACTCTTTTGAAAGCCTTGTTCTTAATCTTCAACATCCAACACGGAAATCAGTACAGCCAATTATATTTGTTGTTGTCTACCGAGCTCCAGGTCCGTATTCTGAATTTTTATCTGAATTCTCAGAGTTTTTATCATGTGTAGTCCTTAAATCAGACAAAGTACTTATTGTAGGTGATTTTAATATCCATGTGGACGTTGACAGCAATAGCCTTACTACTGCTTTCAACTCATTACTGGATTCAATCGGTTTCAGTCAGAGTGTGCACAAGGCGACGCACTGTTTTAACCACACCCTCGACCTTGTGCTGGCATATGGTATTGAAATTGAGGATTTAATAATATTTCCGCAGAATCTGGTATTATCAGATCATTTTTAATTACTTTTGAATTCTTGCTACCTGACCATACTAAACCAGATAGCAGCTTCTACACTAGATGCCTATCTGACAGTGCTATAGCTAAATTTAAGGAAAATATTCCTACAGCATTCCAGTCTATGTCGTGCCTTAACATAACAGAGGACCTTTATGTTAACCTCAGTCCCTCTCAAATTGATACATTTGTAGGCGGTTTTCTGACTTGCCTACGGACGACCTTAGACTCTGTCGCTCCTCTCAAAAAGAAGACGATAAAGCAAAGGAAATTAGCTCCTTGGTATAACTCCCAAACTCGCAAATTAAAACAAATCTCACGAAACATCGAAAGTAAGTGGCGCTCCACCAAAGTGGAGGAATCCCGTTTGGAATGGCAAGACAGTCTGAAAACCTATAGGAAGGCCCTAAGAAAGGCCAGATCAGACTATTACTCATCACTAATAGAAGAAAACAAGAACAACCCAAGGTTTCTTTTCAGCACTGTAGCCAGGCTGACAGATAGCCACAGCTCTACTGAGCCATCTATTCCTCTAGCTCTGAGTAGTGATGACTTCATGAGCTTCTTTAATGATAAAATTATAACAATTAGAGATAAAATTCATCACCTTTTGCCCTTAACTTCTAACAGTTCATCTTTAAATGCAGGACCGCTAGAAAGAACGACGACTCCCGACATATACTTGGACTGCTTTTATCCTATAGACCTTCAACAATTAATGTTAAAGATATCCTCAGCTAAGCCATCTACCTGTCTCTTAGACCCCATCCCAACGAGGCTACTCAAAGAAGCGTTACCCGTGGTAAACACTTCATTACTAGATATGATCAATATGTCCTTACTAACAGGTTATGTACCGCAGTCATTTAAAGTAGCTGTGATAAAACCTCTTCTGAAAAAACCCACCCTAGATCCTGAGGTCTTAGCAAACTATAGACCTATATCTAACCTTCCCTTTCTATCCAAGATCCTTGAGAAGCTGGTTGCTAATCAGTTATGTGATTTTCTCCATAGCAACAGTCTATTTGATGATTTTCAATCAGGATTTAGAAAGAATCATAGAACAGAGACGGCACTGGTGAAAATTACTAACGACCTTCTAACTGCTGCAGACAAAGGACTTGTCTCCATTCTTGTTCTACTAGATCTTAGTGCTGCATTTGACACTATTGACCATACTATCCTGTTACAGAGACTGGAACACTTAGTTGGCATTAAAGGAATCGCACTAAGCTGGTTTAAGTCCTATTTCTCTGAACGATCCCAGTTTGTTAATGTTAATGATAAACCCTCCAAGCACGCTAAAGTTAGCCATGGCGTTCCTCAAGGCTCAGTGCTTGGACCAATTCTATTTTCCTTATATATGCTTCCTCTAGGTAATATTATTAGGAAACACTCGATTAACTATCACTGTTACGCAGACGATACCCAATTATATCTGTCAATTAAGCCAGATGAAAGTGGTCAGTTAGCAAGACTTCAAACGTGTATTGAGGATATAAAATCCTGGATGACCCACAATTTCCTGATGTTAAACTCAGACAAAACTGAAGTTATTGTGATAGGACCAACGCACCGCCGAACTTCGTTTTCGAAAGATATAGTTACTCTGGATGGTATTACCCTGGCCTCCAGCACTGCTGTCAGAAATCTAGGAGTTATTTTTGATCAGGATATATCCTTCAACGCCCACTTAAAACAAACCTCAAGAATAGCCTTTTTCCATCTTCGTAACATTGCCAAAATTAGGAATATCCTGTCTCAAAACGATGCTGAAAAACTAGTCCATGCATTCGTTACTTCTAGACTAGATTACTGCAATTCCTTATTATCAGGTTGCCCAAATAAGTCCATTAAGACTCTCCAACTGATCCAGAATGCTGCAGCACGTGTTCTGACGAGAACTAAGAGAAGAGATCATATTTCTCCTGTATTAGCTTCTCTGCATTGGCTTCCAGTGAAATATAGGATTGAATTTAAAATCCTCCTCCTGACTTACAAAGCTCTAAATGGTCAAGCACCATCATACTTAGAAGAGCTCATAGTACCTTATTGTCCCACTAGAGCACTGCGCTCCCAGAATGCGGGGCTACTTATGGTTCCTAGAGTCTCTGGAAGTAGACTGGTGGCCAGGGCCTTCAGCTATCAGGCTCCAGTATTATGGAACCAGCTCCCAGTCGGGGTTCGAGAGGCAGACACCGTTACCACATTTAGGAGTAAACTGAAAACCCTCCTCTTTGATAAAGCTTATAGTTAGGGACGAGGAGTTGAAGCGTCCACCTAACCCGGCCCACTGCTTCTCCTCGTAGTCATCAGTTTTTCTATACTGTATAATTAATAATCGAGCGAGAGTAGAGGGAGGCAGGCCAGTACAGCCCGATCCGGTTGGGGGAGTTCTAGCCCGACCAGGCACCTCTCTTTAACCTGCCTCTCTTAAGTTATGCTATTACAATTCTAGACTGCCGGGAGGCTGTTCCGCCCCTAAGACACACTGAGCTGCTCTCTCATCTCTACTTGTTACTTTTGTATGCATCCTGTCCCAGAAATGCTTGTTACTAATCTAGCTCTGGGGAGTTTACTCCCGGAGTCCTTATATTTCTTCTTCGCAGAGCTATGCTCTGCGATTCTCTGCATTTCCCGGCTGCATCCTGCTGCGTCCTGCTGCATCCGCAGCCTCCACCCGTGCTCTGCAGCGCCACGTTACATCCCGCAACGCCCTGCTGTGATGTTCATACGCACAGAGTAGTCAGGATCCGGTATAGGAGACTGCACTACTCAGTATGACACGATGTGCCCTGCTATGACATGAACTTCCACGATAACCTTGAAGTCACTGTGACTTCTAATGTGACTGTTATCACCACTGTTCATCACGCCCCAACCGGCCCGTCAGACACCGCCTACCAAGAGTCTGGGTCTGCGAGGTTTCTTCCTAAAAGGAGTTTTTCTTGCCACTGTCGCAATAGCCACTACTAATGCTTGCTCTTGAGGGAATTACTGTAATTGTTGGGGTTTTGGAATTTATAGAGTGTGGTCTAGACCTACTCTATCTGTAAAGTGTCTCGAGATAACTTTTGTTATGATTTGATACTATAAATAAAATTGAATTGAATTGAAAAATTGAATTGAATTGAATATGATGTGGCATAATAATATAATATAATCCAATAAAATAAGATATATTACACAGCATAATGAGCACTTTTACTTTTGGTACTTTAAGTACAGTATATTTTACTTAAGGACAATGTTGAATGCAGGACTTGTAACTGACAATTTGTAACTCTAAAACACAGTTTTTTCTACTTTGACTGAAATACATGATGTGAGTAAGTCTTCCATCTCTGGAGACCACCAACATCAGTCATGCATGAATAGCTGTAGCTGTGTTTAACACTGAAAACACACAGCTCAGTACAGCATTTACTCACGGCTCTTAAGTTTTAAGGACAGGCTGTGACAACTTTTGTTGAGGAAGTAACCTCCTTAAATGTGCATATGACAATTATTCACCTCAATGATAAATTCATTCATTTTAATGAATTAATACACCCCTGGACTGTAACATTTCAGATGTGTTTTGAGCAAGATTTCTGCTCACGTTCAAAACTTTGTGCACATTCAAAATATATCTGTGTTCTCTGAGATTTGGAGGAGTGGTGATATTTTGAGATAAATAAAGTACCTAAAAACCTATAAAATAATCTAGCTGCACCATAATCTGCTGTGCGTTACGTGATTGCTGTGCTGATACGGTAGATCTCAGACCTTCTGACTGACTCAGAGCCCTGTTTGGGAACGTTTAGGGAAGTGTCTGTACGCTGCTCTATGCTTTTTTCTCATTGGTTGTTGCGTTAAATCTTACCCAGATACAAAAGTGCTATTTTCTGATTGGCTATTGTATATGTATAGCCCCTTTCTATTTCTTTGATTGGCTGATAAGTGGCAGGCTTGATTAAGAGCTCCAGGGGAGCCACGCTTGATTCCTGTCAGTTCCATAGTGAGAGCGGCGCACCAGAAAACTTCTGGGCGCTGCAGAATATTAAATATGTTATAAATAATTTTTCCGCGTGAGAAATACAATGTTTGGCGGGAGTGCGTGACAGTCACGCTCAATGTGTGACACTTGAGAGCCCTGGTTTCCTTGCAGCTCTGCTACAGTAGCAGCGAACCGTTAACGTTACCTGCCGGTCACATGGTCTCTAAACAGTCGGCTCACAGTCAGAGGCGCGGGAAGTCATTTTCAGCAGGGGGTGCGGGGTGCTGTCGGGGAGTGGGGGGGTGCGCAGAACGATTCTACCTCTGCCTCCCCCCCTCTCCATGAAGTAGGCTACATACGGTGCGAACTAAATGGGCACTAAATCACATGCCAATCACTACTGGTCAAAAGATTCCTTTGCAGCGGCCCGGGTTTAAATCCGACCTGCGGCCCTTTGCTGCGTGTCATTCCCCCTCTCCCCATTTCCTGTCTATCCACTGTCACTATCAAATACAAAATAACAAAAAAAAAGATGAATGACTAGACAGCTGAGCAGACATCAAGTATGCCTTTCCAGTTCAATAAACCAAGTACTGCCATCTGACTCACACATCACAAGACAATGTTACAATTAATTAAATCATACCAAAGCGTTGTATGGCTCAAGACTATGGCGATATAATATTCACTAAAAATCACCCAAGCAAAAAGCACAATAGTAATTCTGAAACGTGATTGACTGAAGATACAACAATGCCATCACACAACACAGCTGAGTGCAGGTTGTAAAATAACAGTCACTTAGTCAGCTACAACTTCACAAACTGCAAAAGCCAACATATAGGCTACTGCACAACTGTCTCATACAGGCCTATATAGCAGCAACACAAAATTATGATGCAATACGTCTGATATGCATGGCTTTTCAATAAACTAAACAAAATATGTACATTATCTGGTCACACGGTCACAACAGATTATATTAACCTACTCAGTTTACAGATAGCATAATAGCTCTTACCTTTAGAAGTTCTAATTTCTTGTCTTTTTCTTTGCAAAGTCGCAGATCAAATCCTCAAAGTCCAGCTCCCTCAGCAGCTCGCTAAACCCTACTACACATGCGCTGCTGTGTGTTGGGAGCACTTTACAGGCAACGCAACAAATGTCTCCGGTGGACAGTGATCTAGAATCCACTCCCGTGGTACCGTTTCACCGTTGTGAAGGTGTCGGGTCAGTGCCTCGTTAGTGAGAGCGGGTCTTTCTGCCGCCAGCCTCGTTCCCCTCCGAGATGCTGGACATTTAGCCGCCCGATTCTGAAAGGCTAATATCCCTCTGGGTATAACTTCCTCCCGGACGGTCTCTGTAATCGGTCCCCGTGGTGCAGGGTCTCCAGAGATGATGGTACCTGAGGGGCCGTTACCTTGTTCTGTAATGCTGATGACCGGCCTCATCTCTGTCTTTTTCCACAACAACTTCGATAAAGTTAACGTTAGCCACCGTTAGCTGTGGCTGAGTGTAGCTGATAGAAAGCAGCGATTCTTCCAAGCTAACGTTGGCTAGCTCCTCGACATCCTCCTCTTTGGCATTCCCAGCTCTTTTTAAAAAGCTATTTATTCCCTGGACATTTTTTATAGCAGCCGCTTCTTTCTCTCTCGTTTCCACACTTTCACTCGCTGATGCAACCCAATCTGACCGGGGATCAGTTACTAATTAATTCCACTCTTTCAATCTCAACTCGTTCTTAGAAAGCTGATCTTGGATCAGTGCGATGTAAACAACCTGCTCTATGCCCACCCACCTTTATCTTTAGCCAATCTACACAGTGCATGCGGCCTTCTCCCAATCATTACATTAAACAACTTTTATTTTATTCTGATTGGATAATTATCACCATAATGATTAATGCCCATTGGGTAATACGGGCTTGATCGCAGTTTTCCAACAAGGGGTGCTGCCACCAACAGGGGGTGCTGCAGCTCCCCCAGCACCCCTACTTCCCGCGCTTATGCTCACAGTGAAGTCCTGCACGGATCAACAGATGTTAGAGTCCGGCGGCTGCTGGCTCCGTTTGTTATAAGACGCACCGAGCAGACTAATGGAGCCGCTCGGTGTTTGACTAGCTAATAATCCGTTAGCCTGTTATCTTGAGCTTTGTCTGAAGGCGCCGAGTGGCCAGCCAGGCTCCACACACCGACACATTCATCACATCCTCCGATCAGTTTAACCGCTGTTTTGTTATGGTATGAAGCTAATCCTAGGAAAGGCAAAAAATATAAGACCTTTGTAACAAAATCCAAGACTTTGTATACCAAATTCAAGGCTTTTAAAGCCTTAATTTGAGACGATCAAATGTAAGACTTTTTCAATGCTTTTAAGACACGGCGGGTACCCTGACACACACACACACACACACACACACACACACACACACACACACACACAGTCACTCTCTAGTCTAGTGGAGGTCTTGCTCCTGATTCTGGGAGATTTGATCTCATTTGCGGGCGTCAAGGAACCGCTATCAATATGCGGGAGACTCCCGGAACTTCCTGGACAGTTGGGATGTCTTGATAAAGATATAAAGATATAAAGATATAATGATATAAAGGCATAAAAAGGAAATTTACTCCAGTTTGGCACGCCCCACCTGTCACGTCTCTATTCCCCACCAGTGGGGCGCGCCCCACACTTTAAGAACCGCTGCTTTAGGTAGTGATTTAATGTGCACTTTTAACATTGGTTTAACCTCCACACCTGACGGATTGAGAATTTCTCCAAATGTTCAACTGACGTAACCACGTTAATCACAGTGTGGCTAAAATGAGCTCACTGAGGCGGCGTCTGTAATCAGCCCTGCCTCTGACTGCATGAAACCTGACAACCAATACATCACTCAAGGCTGCATCTGCTTTTTATCCCTCAGGAAAAGGTTTTTGGTGCAGTGGTGTTTTCATGTAAAATGAACAGAATAGCAGCTTGTTCAGTTTAGTGTTAACGATTAGATTTTTACTTGAGCTGGTCACCTAGAATGTCTGTACACATTCCTGATGTCACTGTAAGACTTTTGCTGCCAAAGCTATTGAAGCGTTCGTGAATATGAAACTGGCTCTGCAGTCTCCCCCGATGCTGGGACTGCCAGATCCGTAAAAACAGTTCATACAGACATACACGTACATACACATGCTTGCAATGAAGACATGCTTTCTGCACGCTACAAACACTCCCCACACGATAGACAGATCAAATTAGACGCAAAAACAGCACGACAAACACAAATAACTTTTGGAAAATATGTTCAAGTATTCAATGTGTTTGTCTGGTGTGTATACAAATTGCCTACCATGGTGTTAATTATACAAGGGAAGAAAATTGGATTTTTAGTTGATTCGGGAGCAACAATTTGGGTTTAGTGAAGTTTTGTTCTTCAAATCAGAAGCTCTCTGGTAAACTAGGGTTTTTTTTCCCTTAGAGAAATGGTTAGAAGAATGGTTATCTCAGAGAAGTTCACCATTCTTATGATTTGAGTATATTCAGATCCTTAGGATCCTGAACTAGATATGAAAGGAAAATGTTCATTGTTTCTTTCTCCCTTCCATCCGAGTGTCCTGTAAATTATTTATGCAAATTGCAGTTGAAAATGTCTATTTGAAATTGAAGACATTCTTTCACCCACGGGTCTTAGCAATGTTTATTCTTTTGCCCACTGGCTTTAAAGTTGTGCGGTTTGATAAAAATCACTCTTTGGCTGACATATTTTTGTTGCAGCCTAAAAGTACATATTTGTTTACAAATTTTAATGTAACACGTACCATGTCAGTCTGTTAATCTCCTGATTACGGTAACAGATTGGGACACCTGTAGTTAAGTTTAAGGAATCACAAATATTACATGCATTTCTTTTGTCACCTTTTGACCCTGATGAAGACTACGTTGGAAAGTTTTTTTTTAACAAATCAAAGGACGAGCATGAGTTTTCTTTTGTCTACTGGCATATACGCATGTCAAGTGGCTTTCACCTTGACTTATAAACTACAGAAGTTTTTCAGAAATTCTAACTCAAAAGCTCACATTCATGTTTCTTTGTCTCCAACAGAAGAGGAGACAGACGTAGGACACCTTGTGACTATTTGTAAAATTGACTGACTGGACTGACATTACTGATAATGTTTTTTATTTGTCTCCATCGACAGGAGACTATAGAAAACCTATACGACAGCGTAGGCCTTGTATTCACAGTGTTTTACATATTCAGTGAACCTGTGACTACAATAGATGCATATTCACACGGTAAAAACAACATTTTATCTACTGATGTTTCATCACCTTTTGTCTCAGGTACAGCGTTATCTCTGGGCAAAACACACAAATGTGATGTGGATTGATAGACAAATTGTCAACCTGTAGTCATCAAGCTGCATTAAGACTACAGGCCCCAGAATACATCAGTACACGCTAAAACAGGAAGTAATCAACAGAAATCCGACCGTATTTTTAACTCTTTATTGACGGATGGGGTTTATACTTCCATGTTTAGATTCTCCAACACGTACACTTATTCTCTCAAGTAACATAAATAAGAAGAATCATTTTTATTACAAATGTTAAAGTTTAGTTTCATTCAGGACCTTCAAGCAGTAACTGCAGTGGGTCTATGCTCGAGCACCTAATGTCTCCCACAGCTAAACATGACATTCTGCAGGGAATGTTAAAGGTTTTGATTCTCTGTTGTTTTGTCTTACGTTTTACTTTTCTCAGAGTTCCAGTAGAAAAGACTAAAAAATATTGTTTTATAGTTCTGGGTGATGGTAAGCTGTACACCTTGACACACCTTAATACATTGAGTTGTTAATTAATGATGCCATAAATTACAGAAAGAATAACAGTGTTTTTATATGTACCCTGGAGAGATCCTTCTTTCTTTGACAGAGGACAGCCACAGGAGGACACACACACACACACACCACACAGATAAGACACAAGCTAAAACCAAACATGAGTAGTACAGTAGTACAAGTGAAATTTTGGTTTAAAGAAAAAATATGTGTGTTTCCCGTAACAGGTAACGATTTGGATAAATAGATGTTCAAAGTGCACGTGATTAGGTGTGCTTTAGAAGGCTAAAAACTTTAATTTGTAATGATTCTTGGAACTAGCAGATAGTAATTAGTGTTACTTTTGTTTGTAAACTATAGATAAAAAAATGAAAAACAATGTATTTTGGGTAATTTGTCTTAGTTTAATGATGATATTGAATAAATGAAGGTTTAAATGAGATTTAATCCTAAAAGCAGTACGTTTCATGTCTTACTCCAATGAGTTTTTGAGTTGCTATATCAAAAATTGTTTTAACTAAATTAGTTGATGTTGACGTTGAAAAATTTACTGAGGTGAAAAGTCCCCTAAAGAAATTATTTACTGAACTTTTGTTACTGATAAACAGGATTTGCTGTAAAACCTAGAACAATGTTAAAGATTAGAATATTAAACAGATTATTTATATTGCTTTTGAGTCATGAGCTTTGTCATGTCTCAAAAAGGAGGGATATAGTATAGCAATGATAAATAAGGGGTTTAATAAAGAATAAGGGAAATAAATAGTGTTAAATAATTTTTCTAAAGACGTTTGAAACACTTGTTGTGACATCACTGTAGCTCCAGTTTAAAAGACCTTGAATAACCAAAGTGCTAGAATAGTTAACAATTGTACATTTAAAGAAAAAATCTGCTTAGCTGAAAAAAAAATTGACAAAATTGATAGTTCAACTGTAATCAAAAGGATCATCTACCCCCTGATTGACACAGTAGTGTAAGGGAATGCAATAGTAATTGTTTTTATTTTGTTGATTCTGACCTGCTCTGAAGAATTTTGCTCTAAAGATTTTTTTTCTTTATTTATACATAGGTAGGGAGAGACCCATAATAAAAAACACCTATTTCTTCCACGGCAGCATAAGGGAAATGATAGGTTAGGGTAGGTTATTGCATGAGAATTTTCTTCTGCTTTTTTGGCCATGAGAATCCAGGTGTCAAGCCTGGGGATTCTGTGGTGATAACAACTTCAGGAGGAAGGATTGGCAGATAGACGGTGAAAGAGACCATCAAGATCGTTCCAGTGACACAGGGCAGTGAAAGGTTCCAGGGAGAGTCACCTGGATACACGCATCACTACAAGAGGTTCCAGGTAGAGTCACCTGGATACACGCATCACTACAAGAGGTTCCAGGTAGAGTCACCTGGATACACGCATCACTACAAAAGGTTCCAGGGAGAGTCACCTGGATACACGCATCACTACAAGAGGTTCCAGGAGAGTCACCTGGATACACGCATCACTACAAAAGGTTCCAGGGAGAGTCACCTGGATACACGCATCACTACAAGAGGTTCCAGGTAGAGTCACCTGGATACACGCATCACTACGAAAGGTTCCAGGGAGAGTCACCTGGATACACGCATCACTACAAAAGGTTCCAGGGAGAGTCACCTGGATACACGCATCACTACAAGAGGTTCCAGGGAGAGTCACCTGGATACACGCATCACTACAAAAGGTTCCAGGGAGAGTCACCTGGATACACGCATCACTACAAGAGGTTCCAGGGAGAGTCACCTGGATACACGCATCACTACAAGAGGTTCCAGGTAGAGTCACCTGGATACACGCATCACTACAAAAGGTTCCAGGTAGAGTCACCTGGATACACGCATCACTACAAGAGGTTCCAGGTAGAGTCACCTGGATACACGCATCACTACAAAAGGTTCCAGGTAGAGTCAGCTGGATACACGCATCACTACAAAAGGTTCTGGAGGAGAAGAGGAGGACAGGTTTTTCTACAACCTGCAACAAGTGACGAGCAGATCTTCTGCTGAGTCACCTACGAGGGAAATGGATTCAGAGATCAGCCTGACAGACGCCGTTTCTGTGCTATCTCTGAAATCAATCTGGGAAAACTGGAGTTTTTCTCACTGTTTGCAACACATTGAGAGAGGAGGAAAACGAGAAGTTTTTCCAAGGAGGAAAAACCAGAAGCTACATATTGGTATTGTAGCCTGCTGTTTAAAATCATTTCAGAAGACAGCAGTGATACTGATCTCTTCTCGGACAACCACAGCACATTCTCTGACAGTGACAGCAGAATATACTTCACAATAGTAGAGGACACACCACCTCTCTCTCTCTGAACACACACACACTCACTGCACATTCTTTTGACGAACTGTGGACATTCCTCTGAGATAAAGACACACACTTTCAGAGCAGATGGACAGAAAGGACTGGAACAGGTACCCTTCAAGAAGAACATGGGGGGTTTCCACATTTGTAGTGTGATTATTATGATTTTCTATTGCGTTTATGGTTTTTGCATTTTATTTTTGATGAGAAAAAAGTTTGATAAATCAGGTGTAACCATTCCTCCCAACATTTACATACACCAACACACTAGGGTGACTGGAGGAAAAGACTTGTGATGTATTCACTGCTTTCCATGTCAAGAAGAAAATGGTGGTTGGAATACAATAAGTACGAGTACAGAGCTAATATTACTGTAATGATTAACTCACGTCCACTCTTATGTTCCAATAACAGGCATTAGGATGGTTGGTATACGAATGCTACTAAATTGGGGCTAATTGGGGTTTTGTACTTTATATGGTTCCTCACGACCACACAAACTCAACTGATAGATTATTGATAAAGAAAGTAAATTATTCCTAAACAGCAATATTGTTAATATTGAACAAAGTTAAGTATAAAGACCTAGGCCATTATGTTGTGTGCTTTAGAACTTAGGAAAAGTTCCTTGTGGATCTTTTATTACATTGAAGTAATTTCACCTTCCACATTTTGATGACACATAGACACCACGTTTGACTAAGACTCTTGAAAGATTATCTAATAGATACATTTTCTACTAAGGAATGACTTGGGTTTAGTTAGGAAATGTATGCGTGATGTAGGTTATAATGATTTTTGTTCACTATTTCTTCGCTCACAGAAATAAGCTATTTCCAGTGAAACTACACACATAGAATAACTGAATTTTATTTGTGCTGTGACAGCACTTAATGATGTTAGAGACAAGGAGGGGTCAGTCTTATTCTGATTCTTCTCAACTTTCACTCTGTGAGAGCTTTGATAATTGCACTGAGCATGTTTCAATTGATTTATATTAAAATAACCAAAGGGGAGGGGGAGCATTTGATGGCATTGGATAATTTAATTATCAGCTTTATGGAAAATTTGACTTCGCCGTATGGGTAGATATGAAATTAGTAAATGTTCACACTTCACACCAGGTTATTTTAATGGTTAAATACATAACACATTCTTTACACAACTTATAAGGCAGTAGTCTGATGTGACATTAACCAGTGACATTTATGTCCAGGGTTTTTAGCAGATTATGTTTGGTCTTCAGATTTGTTTTGTTTGCTATGTTATTACCCTAATCAAGAAAAAGAGTTCTTCATTCTTATGGTAAATATGATTGAGCCTTCTGACGTATTCCGTCTTTCTGAATATGATAATAATGTTTGGACACCGTCTCTGATACTGTGGGAGATTGATTCATTTTGTTTTATTCTTTGACGTGGATGCTTGCTACTATTTAAAAGAGTTTTTTTGTACCTTTCCATTTAACAGGTAGGAAATAGAAATGAATATCCATAGGGTTGAATCTTTAAAAGTAAAATTTATTTTTGTGATTATTTTGTAATCAAAAGGGTGAACTGTGGTGGCAAATTTTATTTTAACCATTTGTTTAATGATATTAACCATTGGTTTAATGATTGTTTTATAACTCCACAAGATTTAGCTTCTTCATGTGTAGATTCAAAAGACTCCAAGTGAAATAGTTGGCAACCGTGAACTATAGCCTAGAGAGTTATTTAGTTCTACTAGCCTGAAGCTCCTCACATTGTTGTCTTTTTGCTTAGATAGAAGTGGAGAAGGCCGATGACTGTTTACCACAGGGAGAACTACGTAGGTTTCTGTCTCCTGAGATAAACTGATGTTTAGGCTAATGTTAAGAACAGAAAGCAGAGGGGAAGGTGAGACAATGGTGGGACTGTTAATGATGTCCTCTCTTCAACTATGGCCATACTAAGAGATACATTTAGAGGGGTGGCTTAACAGAGGTCTTCACTATATGATGTTTGGATGTTTAGACTTTAGGTTAGAAAGACATTTTCAGTTGTGCTGCGTGTACCTTTGAAACTGTTTTCTCCATTTGCAAATGTAAATAAATACTCAAAGACCAGACTTTGGTTTAATTCTCAAACAGTCGTTATTCGTTTTGATTTTATCATGAATATCACTAACGCTGCTGCTTCAAGGAAAACTTCCACCACAAAACGACACAATATAAAACAACATACGAAACAGGCTACATTTAGTGCACACACATTATATGCTCCGTAAAGTTCAGCTAACAATTCAGCCCAATACGAGTAAAATTGACTATAAATGTAAAAAAATGACAAGATCAGCATAAACAAGAACAGTTGGTCAATATCAACATCAACACCAATACACACACACATACACACACACACACAAGCCAAACTGTCAGTCCATGTAACCGACAACCTCATAGCACAAGTGGCACAAACAGGCAGAACAGGAAAGACAAGATAGCTGCAAGATTTAGTGTCTACATGTAATGTTGACAGTCCTGATTACCTGTTAGCCACTTCTTTAAGTTAACTTTAAAAGAAACATAAGTTTTAAAATTCCTAATGTGAGTTGGAATGAGGTTCCATTCACGAGCAGCCCTGACTGAAAAAACAGTTTGCCCGAATGCACTTTTCCTCAACGGGACAATGCAGTCACTTCTTGCTGCACTCCTTGTAGATCTGTAAGCTTTTGGTACTATGTTGACAAACTGGCTCAATACATGAGGAGCCAGTCCATGTAGAGTTTTGTACATAAGACAAAGATCTGTATATCTAATCAAATTGTATTTTATTTTTTTTTAAAACATGACAATGATGATAGTATATGGGTTTCCTATCAAGTACTTAAAGGGGTGATAGAATGCTTCATGTCATAGTTGGAAAACGACAGTTTGGAGGGTAAATAGGACATACATACAACATCTAAATCCCATTGACACCTCTTTCCTCTGCAAATCTGACTATTTGAAACTCCCTCTAAAAATGGGCAAATCTGAACAAAGCTAAAAGTTGACGTCAACATCCCAAATACTCCTCATTTGCCTCTCCCTTCTATTTCTGTAACGCCCCAAAATTTACATCCTAGGCCACTAACTGATCTGAGGTCAGTTGATCTTCTAAATCTTGTTCGCGCAAATCTCAGAAATGTTATACATTGTTCATCTGCTGTTGCATTACTAAATTCACTTCTGAGACTTTTTTATGCGAGAAATCAACTATATAAATCTCAAATATGGGCCATTTTACAAAAATGTATGGCTAATTGCAAATTTAGTAGGACTGTTTCAGAGTTCAGGAGCTCCATAGTTTGCCGTAACAGCGGCGCAGTGCCTGCCCAGATCACTGGCTTTCTGCCTGGACTGTCAGACCTGCACACTGGCTGGAGCTCTCTCAGGAGATACAGAATACTGACCCAGAGAAAAGGAGGAGATATCAGACTGAATACTGGCCCAGAGAAAAGGAGGAGATATCAGACTGAATACTGGCCCAGAGAAAAGGAGGAGATATCAGACTGAATACTGGCCCAGAGAAAAGGAGGAGATATCAGACAATGGAGCGGGACATGTGTTAAGAAATATCTAAAAGACGTGTTCGTTTAGATTTCTGAGGAGGAAGGAGAGGCTGGGGTCGAATTGAAAGTTAAGCAAAAGGTTTAATTGAACAACATGATGAAAACGACAAGACAAAAACAAAATGACACTGCAGCTGACAGCGGACTGAAATGACATGCCTCCTCTTCAGGAATTACGTCAATCAGTCCTGAGACAATCTCAGGGTCCAAATTATATTCCTTTGGAATTTTGGGTGTTTCCCTGATTGGAAACTGTCCCAGGTTAAAGACACACCTCTGATTTCAGGTTTACTCCAGGTCACTGACAAAGGTCTTTAACATGGTAGTGCCGATTCTACAGAGATATGCATGTCCTTTGTTCTAACCCAGTCTGGCCCCGCAGGGAGTCGAGGGGGAGAGAAATAACCAGCTGTTTTTACCTTAGTAGTCATTCTAGATTAAATTCCTATTTTCATAACCTGACTGCAGCATACAATTTAAAACATAAAACATACATGGTAATTAAAATCAGCATTGTTACAACTTTATTTAACTCAACACGTGGATTTAAATCAGTGGCCCAGTGGACTCGCAATCGGCGGTGTGCAGGAGTTGCCTGCCGGCAGCGGTTCACAGTACGTTAACTTTTTTTTCCAACATGGATCCTCAGCAAACAGTGCCGAAAGCATAGGTGTGTGTGTGTGTGTGTGTGTGTGTGTGTGTGTGTGTGTGTGTGTGTGTGTGTGTGTGCGGGTGTGCGCAACACACAACAGGATGAATAGACTGTAACAAAACTCTGTATCTGGTGCTTTGTACATTAAGATTAGTTGATGAGTTTATGTGTCGGGGACTCGGGGCAGAAATCAAGTTTGAAGCCAGAGGCATAGTGGGCATGCCTGGACATGTCTGGAGTTGGGAACGTTAAAGGACAGTGTGAAGAAAGCTGCCGCTGAGGAAAAAAGTGTGTGTGTGTGTGTGTGTGTGTGTGTGTGTGTGTGTGTGTGTGTGTGTGTGTGTGTGTGTGTGTGTGTGTGTTTGTGTGTGTGCGTGCTAAGCTCAACCAATCAGTGTGCTCAGCTCATCTCATCGACCATATAAGGCAGAAAAGCACTTGTTTCAGTCCAGTCCCATTTAACAGGGTAGCATTATTGCCAAAAAAAAACAGCAAAAGAGACATTTTCAGCCCAACCAATGTTACATACCCTATTAGGAGAGCTTAAAGGGATATTTCACCATTGGAAAGATGAATATATCTTTAAAGTGGATCACTCATGTAGGAGAAATGTGAAAACAAATTAGAAATTGGTGGCTTCTAGGCCAAGAAAAGCCAGAAAATGTGTTTTTGGCTTATGTGGATGAAAGACACCAAATCCCAGAATGCACTTGCTTCGCTGATTTAGTGTCTACTCCCAAGCCACACCTACCCTTTACAGACAGACAGTGAGACGATGAACTCAACAAGTGTTTTTTATTGTCATTTCAACCATATACACGAAATGACGTTTCACCGTGGCTCAAGTGGTGTTACACATTTAAAATATATAAAAACAACACTATATAAAAACGACATACGAAACAGGCTACATTTAGTGCACACACATTATATGCTCCGTAAAGTTCAGCTAACACATAGCTACTAGCATTAGCGCTAAACAGCCATAAATTTGTGTGGAATGTAGAATGGTCGGCATGGTCACAAACTCCTCCAGCAGTTAGCAGTTCGTTGGATACAAGTCACCCCATTTCTGCATTTCTCTGATCTCATTACATTACATTATATTACATGTCATTTAGCTGACGCTTTTATCCAAAGCGACTTACAATTGCTATATATATGTCAGAGGTCGCACGCCTCTGGAGCAACTAGGGGTCAAGTGTCTTGCTCAGGGACACATTGGTAGATGTATCGGTATGGTATGTATCTCGCGTTGGGTGTTTCGTTGAAGTTGGATGTAGTCCAGTTTGTTGTCTAATGAGCGGATACTTGCAAGCAGGATTGATGGAACAGGTGGCCGGCAACTGTTAGTTTTCCACCGACACGCTAGTTCAACATCCCCGCTGATGTCACTTTACCGGCCAGAGGCATCGAGCACCACCGCTGGTCTCCATAGCAGGTGGTTGAAGCTCACGTAGTGTGTGGAGTATTCCGTCTGTAATAAAGTGTCCTGCATATTCTCCGATCTGTACCCATGTATCCCGGTGGTACACGTGTGTGGTAGTTTGAATGCACATAATTGTTAAAAATTTCCTTCGGGATGAATACATCTATCTAACAGTTGCTGCTGAGAAGCTGAGAAGCTAAGCGAGAATTCAAGATGGCTGACACTCGTTTTTTCCTCGGCAATCTCCGGGAAAAGCCGACAGTCCAACCCCCTATGGGCTATGCGGAAGTGGCTCGTAGTACTGGCTGTGGTCCTTTGCCTCTGAGCAAAAATCTTCCGATGACACAAAAATCGTTGTTTTACGTCATCAGAAGATCTCTGGTCTCAGGGGGACATGAGGGAAGGGAGCACAGTCATTCAAAAATACTACCGTGTTTCTGCTGATACAAAGCTTAATGCTACATCGGTAAAGTATCCCTTTAAGGAACAGTGTCAAATACCGTATATAACCATTCTATCACCCCTTTAAGAGGTTTTTTATACAGGGAGAGTAGTGGTTTGAGAGAAGTGTTGCTTGCTTGTGACCAGGTTGTCAAACAGTAGGTGATATGGGATAAAATCATTGAATGCGTAAACATCATTGCAGCCCTTGTTGACATGCAACTGCGGACATGTCTAAAGTTTGCCAGGTTGAACTTAATGTGATTGCAAACCTTCTTAATATGTGATTTAAAATCAAGATTGTTATCAATGTATACTCTAAGGTATTTAAAATCTGAAACAACTTATAGTCTCGCCCCTGCTACAACTACATCTGGTTCTGCACAGAGACGTTTAGATTTACTAAAAAACACACATACAGTTTTGGATAGATTCAGTTGAAGGCAATTGTGATTTAGCCATTCTGTTATATTTTGCATTGAGTTTGTTAGCAGATCAGCAGCTTGAGCTGCATTGTCAGCATGTACAAAGATTACCTTTGTGATCTGCATACATTTGGGTGTTGGCATTAAGACAAACATTTGGCAAGTCATTTACATACAAAGAAAATAAAAGTGGACCCAAGATCAAGCCCTGCGGGACACCTGCAGACATGGAAATATCATGTGATTGATGATTTCTAACAAACTGAGTCTGATGTGTTAAGATTCTACCCATTTAATGGTGCCTGCGGAGAAGTTAAGAGTATGCAATTTAGATAGAAGAAATTCATGATTAATGGTATCAAATGTTTTTTTTAAATCTAGAAAAACAGCACCAACAACCCCTCCTCGATCCAATAGTGACTTGAGTTTTTCAACGAAATAGCAATTGGCAGTATCTGTTGAGTGATTAATACAGAAGCCAAATTAATTTGGATGTAAAGGATTGGAACTGGTATTTAAATAATTTGTCATTTGTTCTGAGACAAGTTTTTTCAGCCACCTTGGAAAACACCGGCAGGATACTAATGGGTCTGTAGTTGCAGATGGACAACCGATCGCCTCCTTTAAATACAGGACAGACTGCAGCTAATTTCCACACATTTGGGAACAATCCCTGAGCAAATGAAAGGTTAACAATTTTCGTAATTGGGTAGACTAATGATTCAGAAAGGTCTTTCAACATAATAGTGTTCCTAACAATGACATCTTTCGCTCAAGATGGCCTCAGAGATCGAATCACTCTCATAACATCTGCCTCAGTGATATATTCTATATTAAAAGCTGGTTCTGTCTGTTTGACTTGGGAAGGAGTATTCTTATATTCAGAGGAAAATACTTGATATTTTCTACTGAGTCAATTAAATGATTATTGAGAGCATCAGCTACTTCAGCTGGCTTGTTTATTAATTTTCCACTAACTACAAGTTCAAGTGATTTGGCATTGTTAACATTATGTTCCATTAGTTTTTTTAGCTGGCTCCAAACAATTTTAGTATTACTTCCAGCTTTTTTTTACTTATAATCAAAAAGAAGTTGGAATATTTAAAGATTCCTGTTCTTGGACAAGCAGAGTGAAACACTTGCTATTTAGCTTCCTGGCTATCAGGATCATATTATGGTCAGATAGTCCAGTCAGCATATTAAAGGATTTGACAATTCGCTTTGGCCTATTGCTAAATATTAGATCTATTTGTGTTTTTGTAGAATTTGTTACTCTGGTAGGCCCATTTATCAACTGTGTAAGTTCACAATCGTCAGTGATGTGTTTTAATGTTGTCCTTGACGATTTGTCTTCCCAATTGATGTTGAAGTCTCCCATAATAATCATCTCCTTATTAAAATTACATTCCTTTAACACCTTTTCAAAATGTTCATAAAAGATATTCTTAGAAGATGTAGGGTGATAGAGTGTAATAAGTGAGAAGGACATAGATGAAGATAAAGTTATGTTAAGTCCAATACATTCCAGCTCATTACATAACCACTGTGCCTCATGACACTGAAAATGATCTTTCACAAAGATTAAGACTCCACCTCCTTTTGAGCCCACTCTATCCTTTCTATGAACCTGGAACATGTAAAGCTGATGATGGTGAATTTCCGTTAAGCCAAGTCTCTGTTAAACACAAGAAATCCAGGTTGGAGTCTAATAAAAGCTGGTGGATTTGATCCTTTTTAGATTTAAAACTTCTTATGTTTAGGTGCCCTTCTAAAATACCCCTGGGCTTTGATTTGGGGTCCCAGATTATTCTTGAGTGATTGACGGTCTGGAATATGTTTAATTTCCTGTTTTTAACAATTGCGACATTTAGAATTTTTGAATGTACAGTGCATGTTGTTTGATTCGGTGTAGGTATTGCAAGTCTGACCGGGGATTTCCACTGGATGCGTAACAGCTGCGGACCGGCTCCGCTGTGTGTCTGCTGCGTGCTCCGCCGTCCGTCAACACCCACCGGGAATTCACGTAGAATAGAACCACAAAACCAACAACAGTTAGTTTCCATCCAGAGGACTAGAGGGGAAACAGCTCTGTGCTGTGTTTTCAAGGTGTAGTGCAGGGAAATTTGATCTGCCGTGAGCACGGTGTATTTTATTTTGAAAATTAACCGGATATTTATTTTGTTTCTGTGCTCGACTTCCTGTCCCGCACTATCTGCCGTGTGCTGAATTGCTGCGGAGCTCTCCGGCGTCTGTCAAAAATAGAAGCTCTGCGTATATCTGCTGCGGACGGCTGCAGACTGACGGAACTGGGACGGAGTAGAGACGCAGATGGTCAGCAGTCAGTGGAAATACACAGATTGACTTTAATGGAAACCTAATGACTCCGTCGACGTTCCGCAGACGTTCCGCATCCAGTGGAAATTGCCGGTAAAGGTCTTCTTTTTTACAGTGCATGCCGTTTGATCCGGTGACGACTTGGGTTTCTATATGAATAACTCCCTCTTAAACTGGAGTGTTTGTCAACTTTCTTTTTTGAGAACGGAGAACAGTTAGATCTAGAATTTGGTGTCTCTGCGATGCAATTGTTGGACGCTGGAATCCCCACCGTAGCACATCGCAGGTCTCGCCTTTGAGCTTCAAACGCATCACTCAGCATCAGTTCTGAGCAGTGCGCGACATTAAGGGTAGCTGTTCCTCTGTCTCCACTGCTCCCTCCCGGGGGAAAACACTGGCACAGCCAGATGCAGCAGTGAAACCGTGGATCCTGTGTAGACAGCTCTACCTGTACGGGGGACGGCAGAGAGACATCACCTCTGCAACATGCTCTGCTATTTGTCCAGTTAACAGGGACAGCAATAGAAATAAAGTGGTTGAAACTGTGGTTACTTATTAAACCCCACGCAGACAACACTTGCTAATATAGCTAATATAATGACGCTGTACCACGTTCTCCAGTAACAAAGACAGAAAGACAACAATTTAAAACAAATACACGTAGTGAAGTTCATGGGAGCTACTGGTCGCTGCAACTGCAAAAAACAGTAAGCGTGGACCTCAAGTGGCAGCTGAACATCAAGAAAGCACAACAGAGGATGTACTTCCTGCGGCAGCTGAAGAAATTCAACCTGCCAAAGATAATGATGGTGCACTTTTACACAGCCATGACTGAGTCCATCCTCACATCCTCCATCACCATCTGGTACGCTGCTGCCACTGCCGAGGACAAGGGCAGTCTGCAGCGTGTCATTCGGTCTGCAGAGAAGGTGATTGGCTGCAATCTGCCGCCGCTCCAGGACCTTTACGCCACCAGGACTCTGAAGCGTGCTGGAAAAATTGTGGCTGACCCCTCTCTCCACACTCCACCTCTGTCATCCAGTCAAACTATAGGAAGTTTTTTAGCTCGACATCAACATCTGAATTTTATTTATTTTGAAAAACAAAACTAGAAAAAGTTTAAAATATAAGAATTAAAAAAACTTTATAACCAGTATTTCTCTCTGATGTGTCATCATGTCTGTATTACAGTTCATGTAGCAGCAGCAGCAGCCTGGCTCTACCTGGACACTGATGACATCATGTCATCTCTGCTCTCTGATTGGCTGATCAGAGTGTAAGAGATAAGCTGCTGATGGAGTTTCTCTCAGTCGTCCTCAGACTGTTGATCAGGTCTACAGAGAGACAGACAGGTTCAGGTCTACAGAGAGACAGACAGGTTCAGGTCTACAGAGACACAGACAGGTTCAGGTCTACAGAGAGACTCAGACAGGTTCAGGTCTACAGAGAGAGACTCAGACAGGTTCAGGTCTACAGAGAGACAGACAGGTTCAGGTCTACAGAGAGACAGACAGGTCCAGGTCTACAGAGAGACTCAGACAGGTTCAGGTCTACAGAGAGACTCAGACAGGTTCAGGTCTACAGAGAGAGACTCAGAGAGGTTCAGGTCTACAGAGAAACAGACAGGTTCAGGTCTACAGAGAGACAGACAGGTCCAGGTCTACAGAGAGACTCAGACAGGTTCAGGTCTACAGAGAGACTCAGACAGGTTCAGGTCTACAGAGAGACAGACAGGTTCAGGTCTACAGAGAGATGGAGATGATGAAGATGATGAAGATGATGAAGATGATGATGGTCCTCTCTGGTCTCCTCTGTGTCTCAGCTGACGGTAAGTTTCAGTCTGATATAATCTCTGATGGTGTAAACAGTAAACAGGATGTTAGTTTACTAACAGACAGTCTGAACAGACAGTGTTTCAGCAGCTGATCCTTCTGTCTGTTTTCTCTCCAGTTCTACATCAGCACATTCATATCAACGGCTGTTCAGACTCTGATGGAGAGTTGATGTATGGTCTGGATGGTGAAGAGTATTGGTACGCAGACTTCATCAACCAGAGAGGAGTCGAGCCTCAGCCCAGTTTCATAGATCATATTACAATCCAAGGAGCTTATGAATCTGCTGTGGCTGGGCAACAGATGTGCAGACGGAACCTGAAAGCAGATCAACGTGACTTCAAGGACCTGCCACTGGAGCTTGGTAAAGATAAATAACCAGCCCAGTCTCACGCCAGGTCATTATATAGTCATGTTATTGTAATCTATTAAGTCGTGGACAGGTTATGTAAATGCCGTTTTTTTCGTGTGGCCATTACAAAATTGAAAGCAATGCATTTTAATGGGAAGCATATTTCGTGATCCCAGAACGAGTAGCGAGTAGTTGATAAGGCGAAAGTCCGCGTAGGGAGGTTGGTCGGGGTGGTGGATGGGTCAGAAACACAGGACTTTCACCCCGGAGACCGGGGATTGCGCCCCGCGTGTGGCAGTTCCTTTGTCGGCGTGTCCCGTGTGTGACGATTCCTTTCCCCGTTCTTTTTTTTTCCTAACCCCAACCGTCTTGTTGTTGTGGCGTTTCATTTCCCGTTGTTGTGTGCCCCCGCGCTGGTCGCGAAAGTGGCGGCCCGTCCGTTGTTTTGGCCGCGTGTGGCGCCTCATTTCCCGTAGTCGCGTCCCCAGAGCAGCAGGTTGGCGTGACCTGTACACGTTCAAAAGTCGTAGCATATACACGAAAAAAAACGTCAGCATAATCATTTTCTGTCCAAACAGAAGATAATCAATGACTGGAAATCGTTCCAATATGTTTTAATGCAAGAACACAATATCACATGTTATAATTGTTCTTATTAAACAATAAATAATAATTTGACTTAACCCCTTCATGCAGTTGTACATTACTGAAAGGATATAATATATTATCTGCTTTTATCTTAAACTAAGTGTTTATTTTTCATGATAGCACCAATTTATCATTGACATTATGAGTCTCCAACTGACCTTAATTAAGTCAAGTCAATATGTTTAATTTGTTCACAGTCAACTTAAATTCAAACAGTTTTTGATGCTCTGCAGTCACAACAATGTAGACTCAAACAGCTGAAAGGTCTCACACATCTCACTAGCAGCAGCATCTCCTCTCCAGTGGCCCAAGACACAAACAGAAGCCCCTGACAGCATGATTGTTACAAACCCTCCCTTTTCTGCCTGCTGTTGGCTTCTTTGGCTTGATTGGCTGAGCTGGCAGTTTGGGAGGGCTCGTTACTTGATTGGTGGACACCTGGGTAGGCCTCAACCAAGACTATTTATACAAGTCATGTTTGATTGTTCTGGCTCTTCATTCTCCTGCTCCTAGGTTCCACATCTCTTGGTCTGGATTTGGTTTGTTTCTTTTGTTGCCGTTGTCATTTGCTTACATATCTTTTGGTGATGGCGAACTGAAGCTTTCTGAAGCAGTGAAGCTTTCAAGCCAATTGTATCGAAAAAAGGTTCACTACTCGAAGCTTCAGGACTCTATGAGGACATCTGGTGGTGAAGTTAGGGATAGCATTGTGTCAACCTGTTTCACAGTTATTAGCCATGAATGTCTTTAGAGTAAGCCCGACCCAACCCGAGCCCGTCTTGGCGTTGTGTCCAAGCCGGCCCGACACATTAACTGGAATCATGAGCCCGATTTTAACCCGACACTTTTTTAATACGTCTGACGTTCTCATACAATTCAGAGTTGTTTGAACTGCAGAAATCTGTTTAAAATGATCTTAATGAATAATGCAACAAGGACGAAGCATGTAAACTGTGCTGTTTGTTTATTCAGAATTAATGGAACTGAATGAAGAAACGTAAAAAAAAAAACTCGGGCTCGGGCTTGGGCAGAGAATCTAAACTCTACCTTAGAGTTGAAGATGAACACATTTTGAGTATGAATTCATTGATAAATAAATAATGACATAAATAACTAAGCCTATATGTGGGAAGCTTGCATAAATAAAAATGTAATTGCCTTCTCCGCCAAAAACAAAGAACTATAAAGTTAGGATTTTGGTTGTGAACTGTCTTGTGTGTGAAAACAAATACATCAATTTGGGAGGGAAATGAATGAAGAACACATTGCACACTCATTTCTGTGATTAAGCCTACGTAGCCTAGAGCAACATTATCTCCTCAGCCAAATAGGTGAGATAGGCAGTGCAAGGCACTCTAAACTCTCTTTTATAAACTCTCTACTCTCTATAAACTAGGCTACTCGCTATGAACTGTCTATTGGCTATACACTTTCTTACTGGCTATAATAATCTCTCTATTAACTAACTCTCCTGACTCTGTTGACTCTCTACTGCAACAACCCCAGCCCCGTGTCGCGCTGCTCGCGCAGCTTTTGAATTGAACTTGGAAGCAGTGACGTGGGTGTGTGTGAAACGAAGCTTCGGACCTCACTGGTCACGTGATTATCTCCAAACGAATCGAGCTCCGATACAAAGCTTCATTCCAAATTGGTTCATGTTTTCGATACATGCCTCGAAGCAGAGGGTTCACGGGTAACATCACTACTATCTTTCACTCACACATACATTGCTTACACTACTGATAACACTGATTCCACATCTGTTTTGATTCTTTTGTTAATAGTAGTTTCTTTATGTTGCAATAAACACTTAATTGGCATTTTAACCTGTTTGGTCTCCCCTCTTTTATCACATGCATTGAGTCGGTTTGTGACGTGATAATATCACACCCGCAGGATTTTTAAGGCTAGTGAGTGTAGTGGGTGGACTGTTATTTTGTTTTTTTTTTTTTTGCTTTTAGTGTTACACTTATTTTACCAATTTTAACATGAAGCACTCTGTGACTGTCTGTAAAATGTGCTCCTCACAGTATTATTTTCCTACACTGAAAACCCATCTAAAGCATGTATAATAGGATGAATGGAAGTACTAAAGGGCCATCCACACCAAGAACGATAATGATAACTATAACAATAACTATAAATCTAACATTTATAACATGACACTGCAGATAGCTTTGTTCCACACAGGAGGCTAAGCTCTTACATTGCATCATCTGCTGTATATTATTTATTATTATCAGCTGGAGTGTGCAGTGTGTGCTTGAAGCCACTGTTTACAGAACGTTCTCATTCAGCAGTATGGATGCTTACATTATTATAGTTAACATTCTTTGTGTGGATAGCCCTTAAGACTGGTCTCTGACTTCCATTACATCAGAATTTTGCTCGGTCCATTCTATTTAAAATTGATTGGTTTTGACACAGCTGTTATTTTGGTTTACTTACGAATAAACTGTTTATGACCAAATATTATAATGTGATTCAGGGCTTTGCTAAAGACAGTTGAGCCTAAAGTTCTGCACGTCTTGATGTGCATCAGTCAGGTGTTTTAAGACTTCCTTTGCAAACCACATTGAGAATTTTAAGTAAATGCATGAATATTAATATGATCTGTGTCTGTTTCTGTGTCCAGATGCTCCTTCCAGTCCGATGGTGTACACCAAAGACTCCGTGGAGCTCGGAGAGAAGAACACCCTCATCTGTTATGTGACTGGTTTCTATCCTGCTCCTGTCATCTTCTCCTGGACAAAGAACGGAGAGAACATCACCGAAGGAAGCAGCACCAACGTTCCCTACCCCAACAAAGATGGTTCCTTCAACCAGTTCTCCAGACTGGAGTTCATCCCACAGCTGGGAGACATCTACAGCTGTACAGTCAACCATCTGGCCCTGGACCACCCACTGACCAGAATCTGGGGTCAGACAACTTTATTTACACTCACACTAAATATAATCAGCTCATTAACCAACCACTGACCAGAATCTGGGGTCAGACAACTTTATTTACACTCACACTAAATACAATCAGCTCATTAACCAATCACTGACCAGAATCTGGGGTCAGACAACTTTATTTACACTCACACTAAATACAATACGCTCATTAACCAACAAAGTACAGCTGTTCTCTCTCCAGATGTGGAGCTTAATGTTTCTGTGTTTCTGTCTCCAGATGTGGAGAAGACTCAGCCCGGTATTGGACCAGCAGTTTTCTGTGGACTGGGTCTGACTGTCTGTCTGCTTGGTGTGGCTGCTGGAACCTTCTTCCTCATCAAAGGAAAGGAGCGTAGCTGATTGGTTGGGAATGATGATGTCAACAGTGTACAGAGTAGATGTGGTACAGATGTGAGGAGGAGCTGCTGCTTCCTGAAGCTTAGACTGTTTTTTTGCTTGATAAAAAATACAGCCTCTGCTTTTACACAAACACTGATATTCTCTGCAGGGAATTCAAATTTAAAACATACTTCTAATCTTTGTTCAGTATTGTGTTTGTATCTCTATAAATATTCATTTTATAAACATATACTCAAATGTAGTGCTGTTAGTGGAAAATAGTATCGTAAACAAACAACACATATAAAATGACTTGTTATAATGTAAATCTATTTAAATTATTATTAAACCAGGATTCGTTTTTTTTTCAAGGTTGACGGGAAGACAACACAAGGGTAAATAAAATGTTATGATTTTGAAATAGGCCTAAACTAATAGCTGGGGTGTTAATACATCTGTTACAAGTATATTTTGTGAGCGCATGTGAAGTGAGTACTTTTTATGATTTACAAACCATTTATAAATGAGTTCCAAAGGCTAACAGAACCTGGACACACACATGTATTGCTCTATTTGGACATGCCTTCAGAAATATGCCTATGGATAGTTAGTGTGTTAATACATCTTTAACAAGCACTTACCAACACATCATTCCATGATTAACTCATGAGTTACTACTGGTTAGTTAAGTATACTGTGTGAGCCCATCTAAAGTGAGCACTTTCTATGCTTTGCAAAGCATTTATAAATGAGTTGCAAAGGCTAACAGATACAACAGAGACACAAGTAAAAAAAGTATTTGTAACCCTTATTACGATGTAGTAAGAATGTACATTTATGAAATAGCTCGTAGTAGTGTTATGTAGTTGATATCAATGTGAATTTGGACCAGAACCAGAAGAAAACTAGATTGTTAAGAGCCAGAGAATTGAACAACAATAAAGAGACTAGGAAACCAGGATAAAGTTTGAGAAGTGTATTAATATACACAGAAACATGGCATACACATATACAGATAAAACACAGGTATGAAAAATAACAACTAAAATAATAAAGTGCGTTCATAAAATAAACCCTTTTCAGTTCTATGAGCTGAATTGTTCTTTGATAACAAGAGTTCAGAGATGTTCAACGTTGGGGCCCATATGAGTTTGGTTTCTGTTTGTCCTACCACCATGAAGAAGGAATCCAGGGCAATCCGTAGAAGTTCTGAGTCTCGATCCTGTAGCTCGCCACCCAGCCCACTGAACTGGGAATCTCTAACCCCTGGAAGACTCTGGGATCTGAAGAGTCAATGTGATGGCCCCAGCTGGGCAAAACAGACAAGACCCATCTTAGTCCCAGCTTTAAGTCATATGTGGGGCCTACATGGGGACAGTATGGGCTAAAATATGGGTTGCAAGTGGGATTGCCCGTGGGTTCCATGTTGGCCCCAAGCCAATCACCCATGTGGGTTTAAGGCAGGATTACACCAGGTTTTAGATGGGCCCCAGCTGGGCAAGATATGCTTTAAAAAAATTCTAATTGAGTACTGAGTACAGTTTGAATAAACATCCAACCTAGAGCTGCAACAGTTAATCAAAGAAATAAATTATTAATCACCAACCAGTTTGAGTCAGGCTCTCTCTAATTAAAAAATGGCCACATTCTCTGATTTCAACTTTTTATTCACGAATATTTTGCTGATAACAGACAAACTGATCAACAGATTCATTGGTAATGAAAATAATTGTTCCAGAAAAACAATGTAACAGTGTGTCAACGTTTTTTGTCGTGTAACTGAAGATATTTTAACAGTTTAACTGTAATTTTCTGCACTCACTCATATTCCACCACTGCTCAGTACCTTTTAATCTGGCCCTGGCTGTCTGGATGCCCTTCGTCCTCCTCCTCTGTCTCTTGCCCCAGTGAGCCATTTCAACAGTGCCCTCTCTGCCTCCTGCTGGTTCACCAACGAATTCTTCTTAAGAGCCTCTGTCAAAAAAAATGTGGTTGACAGTATGAGCTAACATTAAAACATATTCTCTGTAAACACCATTTACAGTTAAACAATGGCCAACTTCAACCTTCCATATTGGCAACAGTATGAAGGATATGATGGATCATCGTTATGGATTTTTAGCACAAGAAAATATTTATGAAGTACTTGAACTTAATAATACATTTTATTACTACCTCATAATCATAATTAATAGGGTTGGGCATTGAGAATTATAACATGCGCAAGTCTAGGTTTCCGTAGCGACCAGGTGCTTGTTGTGCTGCAGCCATGGAGCTCAGTAAGCGGAGCTCCAGCGTGGCTTTATTTTACGTTGATAAAGCCCCGTCACACTGCTACCCACCTTTTGAATCTAAATAAATCTTTCCTCTTATTTGTGAAATAAGCATGTGACCCGTTTCAACTCCACCCTCAAAGAATCAGAATCAAGAATCGACCGGAATAGAAAGGTAGAATCGGAATCAGAATCACTAAAATCCAAACGATGCCCAACCCTACTAATTAATATATAATAGCTTTGTGAGGTGTGTACACATTATCATAAAATGATGCACATTTTTTCACATTAAAATGCCAAAATGCACTAAAAGCAATAACTGATGAACGAGGCTTCAGTGGTACAATGCAGGCTTCAGATTTGAAATGCAAATGGAACCAGCATTATTTGGGTAAAACAAGTTATTATTTATATGTTGATTTAAGCTTATTTAGTATTAAAATAATTAGATGAGCAGTTTTCAAAATAGTGCAGTCCAGGACAAAGAGATTCCTTGCATTTTCCCTCTAATTTACTTTAAATTGAAAATGCCACGGTGCTCAATACCTTACTGGTGCGTAGTCAAAAAAAGAGATACACAGATACAGGGATTAAAGCAAGACAAAATAATTTCACTGAAAAAAGATGTCCGGCCATATCACCCTTTTTTTCTGCCGTAAAGGTCGACCTTTCCCACAGGTTTCCATGCTCTGCTCAGCCCAGCAGCTCTTCTGTTCTCTAACACAGCATTCAAGTTGTAAGAAGGCTTTAACCTACACAATCTAAATACTTTAGACCAAGAGCATTTTTAAAGGAACAGAGTGAACAGCTTTTCTATTGTCACTTTGCTTTTATGTAAAGTTTTCAATCGATTAAGCTTAAGACTTTTATAAAAAATAAACCATCTACTAAGTGCTGAGAGGGAATCTAACATTATGATATAGTCTATCCAACTTAAAAAAATAACATTTCTATTCTGCCCCTCAGCAGGTAGCATCTCTGTGCTTTTTCCTCCGGTTGATTCAGTAGCACACAATAGACTGTGCAGGTTAGGCTACAGGTTAAATTTAAGTTTACTTAAACTTACTTTACTTAACGACAATTATGAGATACTTGTACTTTACTTGAGTATTCCTATGTGATGCTACTTTATTTTTCCACTCCACTAAATCTCAGGCGGAAATATTGTACTTTCTACTCCACTACATTTATTTGACAGCTTTAGTTACTTTTCAGATGAATATTTGACTTAAAATATATTTTAATATTCTATTCTTTTGTTTAAATTCTCTGCTCTTTCCTTTTCTTTTTTAAGATTTTCTATGCACTTGAAATGTGCTATATAAATAGTGTATTATTATTTAAAAAACATTTGATACAATGGTATGATGCAGTAGTTAATAACTTACCCAAAGTATATATAAAGGGCCCAACACTAATGAAGAACATTCAAATCTCTCATGTTAGTTAGTGACACAACAAAAAAAATAAAATATACTTTAATAATATAACACTGCTGCACAATGAGTACTTTTACTTTTGTTATTTATGTACATTTTGCTGCTATACTAATGTATTTTTACTCTTGTAACATTTTGAATTCAGGACGTTTACTTAATTGAGTATTTTCAGACAGCAGTATGTTTCTGCTTTTACTTAAGAACATGGTTCAAAGTTAGCACCATCTACTAGCCAAATGCTGGTAAAATATGCAAGTGGCTGGTAGATTTGCTTCACTCATATGTCAAAACAACAACGGTAATCTATTGAGTGGCTCGTCAAATTTGAACATTCACTAGCCATTTGGCTGGTGGGAGAAGAAGTTCATCTTGAACCCTGCTTAAGTAGCCTAAAAGGATCTGAGAAAGTGTTACTTTCACCACTCTGTGACTGAAATCCCTGCAGTGTGGTCAACGATCATCTCGGGTTTAGTAGGAATGCTTCCATAGATCTCTTTTTGGGTCACGTTTCTCGTCAGACTCACATGTACTGTGTCGCAACTCGCATCACGTCGTCTTTCCTGCACTTTTCTGAGAACAGGCGGTGGGCGTGGCAGAAGTGGAGACAGGTTCCCCTCCTAGACAGTCTCTATAAGAAGAGACCAACAGAACCCGTGTCTCTGGACGGAGACCAGCGGAGGATATTAGAAGCACTTTCCCGGTGAGCGGCGGCTGAGCGTTACTGAGCAGCCTCCAGCTGAGAGAGACCACGTAAACGGGATGTGAGCAACCGGTCTGAAAGCTGGAAGTCTTATGCAGGCATGAGAATGGGTCAGGGGTGAAAAAGGTGAGAAGGATATTACCCCTCTGGGGGGTCCGGGGCATGCTCCCCCGGGAGAAAAGTTTAAATATTCCAGATTTTAAAGCATCAATCTGATGCATTTTGAGATGCATTTTTTGCCAACCAACAGTGTAATATTTCAATATGCACTCATTAAAGTTAATTTGACTGGCAAAACAATAATAAAAGTCATAATGTTTAAAGACTAAAACGATTTGGATCAATTTTTACTTCTTCCAACCATATGTTAAATTAAGAGTCCATGTAGATTTACATGTTGCAATAATATCATAATCCTACAATGAATCATTGTGAAAACTAAACTTTACTACTTTGGCCAGGTCATCATCAAAAGAGCGAAATAGTACATTCAAGATTTTGTCCATATGTTGATATTAGCGGCTTTATTTACATTTATTAAAAACGTGGCATTGTTTATCTTTTTATAAAGCTAGATGTCTAAACTCTGGGACAAGGCCGTGATGTTTAAATACCTGCCATGCTGATTCCAAACAGACAGCTTTGTCAAGGCAGTTTGGGCTTCAGATAGCTTTTACAAATCATGTTCCGCTATGAACGTACACACACGTACTGTTTGTATCACTGTCGGTCAGTAAAGTCGCAGTCTTATCGGTAGCGGTCGATGCCGGTAACGTACTCGTATGACAGAGAGCACGGAACAAAGCTTTGGGACTAGCATCTAATGACTAGCATCTAATGACTAGCATCTAATGACTAGCTAGCACTGTCTTACCGCTGCTGGCGTCCGAAACATGCGCTGCAGAAGCACCCGGCTCCATCAGTTTGAGACACCAAGTGCTAAACGGCTTCCCGTCTCCACCCTTTTCTTCTTGTCCTCTATTCATGACCAGCACCATTTGTTTTAACTCCTTTCTCAACTAAAGCTGTCTCTATCTACCTCTGTGGTATCTACTTGGGCTGTATCTCACGATACGATACGATACACGATATTCAGCTCACGATGCGATATATATCACGATATTCAGTCAACGATACGATTCGATTCGATATATTTCGATACACTTAAATAATTTTCTGAAAGATTTAAAGGGGACCGAGTGATTTTGGTGACATCTTGTGAGTGTTCCATTTACTTGGATTTAATTAATTGAACTGAAAACATCAATTACACAATATATGTCTCTGACTGGACAGAGAGTCTACAGCAGAGACCATCAACTACATTTACACAATATATGTCTCTGACTGGACAGAGAGTCTACAGCAGAGACCATCAACTACATTTACACAATATATGTCTCTGACTGGACAGAGAGTCTACAGCAGGGACCATCAACTACATTTACACAATATATGTCTCTGACTGGACAGAGTCTACAGCAGGGACCATCAACTACATTTACACAATATATGTCTCTGACTGGACAGAGAGTCTACAGCAGGGACCATCAACTACATTTACACAATATATGTCTCTGACTGGACAGAGTCTACAGCAGGGACCATCAACTACATTTACACAATATATGTCTCTGACTGGACAGAGTCTACAGCAGGGATCATAAACTACATTTACACAATATATGTCTCTGACTGGACAGAGAGTCTACAGCAGGGACCATCAACTACATTTACACAATATATGTCTCTGACTGGACAGAGTCTACAGCAGGGATCATAAACTACATTTACACATTATATGTCTCTGACTGGACAGAGTCTACAGCAGGGACCATCAACTACATTTACACAATATA
The DNA here is from genome assembly GCF_004354835.1 of Perca flavescens. Classification (NCBI taxonomy): domain Eukaryota; kingdom Metazoa; phylum Chordata; class Actinopteri; order Perciformes; family Percidae; genus Perca; species Perca flavescens. The sequence goes on from NC_041349.1 coordinate 816,660, forward strand.
TGTCTCTGACTGGACAGAGTCTACAGCAGGGACCATCAACTACAGTTTTTTCAGAATTTTTCTAAGCACTCTGGCGGCCGGACTTTCAAATAAAGAAAATAAAATGAATTTATACCTAATACGTCTATTCTTATTCGAAATTTTCACTTTCTTACTGAATTAATGCTACTATTTTTTAACGTGTATTAGTGTGAGAAAACTCCTAAAAAACATGGAAACTCCATAATGATAACTGGCTCTTTAACTAGAAAAAGATCTCAGACTAGGAGGCAGTTCCCTGAGGAGTGATTATGGAAACATTATTGTAGTATGCAGCATCCTGATTGGTGGAAAATGCTTGCAGAAAGAAAGGCTGTTGTCAGGTAAACATGTCACTGTCAAAGAGGCTGAAGGGAGAAGTTGACGTGGAAAAGCCAGAAGCCCAGCTTTAATGATGAATGGACTGATAAGCAGGCTATGCACTCGTCATGTATGCCTCATTTGCAATGAAACGATGATGTTACAAAATAATACAACCATCATCATCACTGAACATAACGATCACGTCATTCACGTGTGTGGGGAATGTGACATACATAATTCACCTTATTTATTAAGTGTGGTTCTACACACTGTTGATTATTAACGCAGCACCTTGTTCTTAATATGGTTCTACATGCAGTGATAAACGTAATACATATACATGTAATTTACTGTCCTTAGTCACTTCATGTAATTATGACTGTTCAGGGACGGCGGCCCCTTTAAATGTTCTGAATGCGTGATGACGTTAGACACTACGGGGTTTTGTTGCTGGTCAGCGCCTTTTTTGCTCGTAGAGTTGTTGTCTTGCTAAAAATAAACGACACACGCACTCGTGTGCTCAACGTGAGAAATTGCCTCTTGTAAATCTACTTCAATTTCCACACCGGTGACCCCGACATTAGTCTGCTGGACGGATCCAGAGACACGAAACGATCATGACCACTAACGCTGTTACCCTGAAACTCCCCGAAAACTCCCCGAATTCTGGGAATCGTCGGCATCGGCATGGTTCGCCCAGACTGAAGCGCAGTTTGCTCTGCGTGAGATCACCGCGGACACAACAAAGTACTACTACGTTGTGTCGGCTCTCGGAAATTCAACAGCATCTAGAGTGGTGAGCCTTCTAAAAACTCCTACGGCAACTGAGAAGTATACGACGCTCAAAGCCCACCTGTTGAAAACGTTTGAACTGTCGGACGCTGAGAGAGCCAGCAGGCTTTTCTCCCTTCAAGGACTGGGTGACAGCAAACCGTCTGAGCTCATGGACCGTATGCTGGATCTCTTGGGTGAGCACAGACCAGATTGTCTGTTCATCCAGCTTTTCCTGCGTAAGCTGCCTTCCCAAGTGAGAGCTGCACTAGCCAACACCACAATCACTGACTGTCGGAGACTGGCTGAGCCCAGACACTGGTGGCGGCGGTGAAGAGACCAGAGACCGGACTGAAGAGGTAACGGAGTGCCACCCGGAGAAACACAACTACCGGAGGAGGCAGGGGAGGAGGAGGAGGAGGGACGAGCGCGTTGCCTCAAACGACAGCTGACAGCACAAGAAGAGAACAGATTTAAAGCAGAGTTGTAAGGCTGTGATTGGCCCTTGAATCTCGTGGCCGAGTCTGATTGGTTTAACTGACACGTCACTTCTTGAACAGCTGATTTGATTTAAGAATGAGTAGTGATTGGGGTAATGACGTCGTTCCAGTGACACAGGGCAGTGAAAGGTTCCAGGGAGAGTCACCTGGATACACGCATCACTACAAGAGGTTCCAGGGAGAGTCACCTGGATACACGCATCACTACAAGAGGTTCCAGGGAGAGTCACCTGGATACACGCATCACTACAAGAGGTTCCAGGGAGAGTCACCTGGATACACGCATCACTACAAGAGGTTCCAGGGAGAGTCACCTGGATACACGCATCACTACAAGAGGTTCCAGGGAGAGTCACCTGGATACACGCATCACTACAAGAGGTTCCAGGGAGAGTCACCTGGATACACGCATCACTACAAGAGGTTCCGGAGGAGAAGAGGAGGACAGGTTTTTCTACAACCTGCAACAAGTGACGAGCAGATCTTCTGCTGAGTCACCTACGTGCCATTTCTGAAGCGAGAGGGGAAACTGGAGTTTTTCCTCACTGTTTGCAACACATTGAGAGAGGAGAAAATCGAGAAGTTTTTCCCAGAAGCTACATATTGGTATTGTAGCCTGCTGTTTAAAATCATTTCAGAAGACAGCAGTGATACTGATCTCTTCTCTGACAACCACAGCACATTCTCTGACAGTGACAGCAGAATATACTTCACAATAGTAGAGGACACACCACCTCTCTCTCTGAACACACACACACTCGCTGCACATTCTTTTGAGGAACGGTTGACATTCCTCTGTGACTCAGAGCAGTGTGCTCTGACACACACACACACACAGGAGCAGAGTGCTGTGATACGCATACACATGGAGCAGCAGGACGACAAACTGCTGAAATGGTACCCTCCGAGGAGATTCGTGGGGTCCAAATTTGTACTGAGTTTATTCTTTGTTACTGCATTTATGATTTTCTATTGCATTTATGGTTTTTGCGTTTTATTTTTTTGATGAAAGAAAAGTATGATAAATCACGTGTAACCATTTCTCACAACATTTACATACACCAACACACTAGGTGACTGGAAGAAAAGACGGGTGATGCGTTCACTACCTTCCAGGTCAAGGAGAAAAGGGATGTTTTTACTAAATTGGGGCTAATTGGGGTTTTGTACTTTATGTGGTTCCTCATGACCACACAAATTTAACTGATAGATTATTGATAAAGAAAGTAAATTATTCCTAAACAGCAATATTGTTAATATTGAACAAAGTTAAGTATAAAGACCTAGGCCATTTTGTTGTGTGCTTTCCACATTGACGACACACATAAACACCACGTTTGACTAAAACTTTTGAAAGATTATCTAATAGATACATTTTCTACTAATGTATGACTTGGTTTAGTTAAGAAATGTATGCGTGATGTAGGTTAGAATGACTTCTGTTATGTTTGTTCACTATTTCTTTGCTCACAGAAATAAGCTATTTCCAGTGAAATCACACACATTGAATAACTGAATTTTATTTGTGCTCTGACAGCACTTAATTAGACACAAGGACAAGGAGGAGAGACAAGGAGGGGTCAGTCTTATTCTGATTCTTCTCAACTTTCACTCTGTGAGAGCTTCGATAATTGCACTGAGCGTGCTTCAATTGATTTTTGTTAAAATAACCAAAAGAGGGAAGCATTTGAGGACAGAGGATAATTTAATCATCAGCTTTATGGAAAATTTGACACATGTACTATGCATTGAATGACTTTGCTGTATGGGTTTGCATTACTTGGGGTTTATCCATGGGTTGTCAATGGACTTTGAACTTTACATACGCATAGATATGAAATTAGTACATTTTCACACTTCCAGGTTATTTTAATGTTTAAATACATAACACATTCTTTACACAAATTATAAGGCAGTAGTCTGATGTGACATTAACCAGTGACATTCAGGTCCAGGGTTATTAGCAGATTATGTTTGGTCTTAGGATTTGTTTTATTTGTTTTTTGCTATGTCGTTACCCTAATCAAGAAAAAGAGTTCTTCATTCTTATGGTAAATATGATTGAGCCTTGTGACGTATTTCGTCTTTCTGAACATGATAATAATGTTTGAATACCGTCTTGGATACGGTCAATTTTGTTTTATTCATTTTACTTAGATGTGAACGCTTGCTACTATTAAAAAGGGTTTTTTTGTGCCTCTTTGAAAAACAGCATTTAAGCAATAGACAAGTAAATCCATATGTTTGAATCTTAAGAAGTAAAGTTTGATTATGTTGATATGTTCGATGTTTGGATCTTTAAAGGTAAAATTTATTTTTGTGATTATTTTGTAATCAAAAGGGTGGACTGTGGTGGCAAATTTTATTTGAACCATTATTGATTAATGATTTTAACCATTAGTTTAAAGATTGTTTGCAGACCTCCAGAGAATCCTGTTCCTTCCTGTGGACCCCTAAAGTCTCAGAGGGGAAACAGCTGCAGCCCTCAACTATGGCATAGTAAAAGAGATGTTGGTTTAACCAGCCTGAAGCTTCCTCACGTTGCTATCTGTGTTCTTAGGTAACGAGTGAGGAAGGCCGAAGACTGCTGACGACTAAGCTAAAACTAAGGTTTCTTCCTGGCTCCCAGGAAAGAGGTGTTTTGGCTAAAAGGTAGAACAATAGCAAGGGGGGGGGGTTGTAAACTAACTTAGAATTGTGTATGGTATGTAACTGATTGACAGGACAATGGATGAAGGAGGGAGGATGATTCTGCGATGTTCCTTTTCATTCCTATATAATGTGATGATGTTGTGACTAGAAGTCAGAAATGCTCATTCAGTCGTACTGCGTGTACCTGTGAATCTGTATTTCTCTATTTTGCAAAATATAATAAATGCTCAAAGACCAGACTTTACAGACTTTAATTCTCAAAACAGTCTTTATTCGTTTCATTCTTATCATTGATATTTACTAAACTCTGCTGCTTTCAAGAAAACTTCCACCACAAGTCATCACAATGTATTGTTATGAGTCACTGCGACTTTGAGTTTAGTTAAGATAAGTATGGTTTTGAAGTATTCGCAATTTGGAATTATAAGCTACTGCAACTTTGAGTTAGGTTGAGATAAGTAAGGTTTTAAAGTTATCTTAATTCATTGTTGTGGGTTACTGAAACTTGGAGTTAAGTTACGCAAATTTAAAATTAAAAGTTGGACCAACTCAAAAGCAAAACTTAAAAAGTTACGTTTTTTTCCCCAACTTAAAATTTTGCTGAAGTTTGTTGCCTTAAAATTGTAAGTTGTGTCAACTTTTTATTTTTTATTATGGACCTCCACATCCTTATAAATTCTTTGTAGAAGAAGGTCCTCCTCTGCAAAAACCACAAAATCTCACCACTGTATTCTGGTGACAAGCAGCTGGCCTTGCACCTGCCAGTAGTAGCTGTGGCCTGGCTTCAGATGCAAGGTGCCTCTCTGCATGTGCAGGTACCGCAGTCCACATAGCTCTTCACGTTGGGGCACTTCACCTCCACCAGCCCGAATGGTGGTGTCTCTGCCGGATCAAAAACGACACCATCTGGAGAGGATCCAAGCCAGGAAGCATCTGGATGGATGACTAATCCAGATGGCCAGTAGTTGACATATTTAATGTGGGCATAATCCTGAATAGCTACTGGCTCCAGTGCCAACCCCCTCTTCATTAACGCTGTTTGAACTCCACCTTTGCGGATGCGTTCTGCAAGGTTCTCTGCAGAGCTGTGACCTCGGACATGGCACACCTCCCAGAACCTGGAGGAGGTGAGTCTCATCTTCCTCAGGTTGTGCCACTCTGCGCTGCCACTCTGTTTCCTCGTGGCCATCTCGATGGATCTTGCCATATCGAAAGTGATGTTAAGCGCCATTACATGATTACCTTACTCACTGGCACTGGATGCTGGTATGAAAAAGGGCTGCCTTCTTGAACGGTCCCAAAGGCTGAATCGACGAGGGGGGGCATCACTACTTATGGAGAGTGTGGTAATCAGCGGAGCAAGGTCTGCCGTGAAGTCCTGGTATGCCTTGTCGACCTTCAGGACATATACGTCTGGCAAGTCCCCCCACACTGCTTTGTAGCGCTTGCTCCTTTGAAAACAGTTATGTCATAATTAGAAAAAAAGAAACAATAACTCAACAACAAAAATAATCTGACAATGACTGCAGAATACATGAATACTTGACAGTGAATATTACCTTACACCATCAGCCGCTGTGTACTGTCTTGACTTGGGTTTTTTTTAGATGAATTTGATTTCAGAACATCTATTTGTAAAAAGAACTTTCTATAAGCTAAACTCATCAAAGAGCATTCAGACACATAGAAGACTCTTGAAGACATCTGATGGATACATGGAGCTCTATAGCAGCAGATTACTATTTTTTTAACCCTCTGAAACCCAAGACCTTTTTTGACCATTTTTTTTGCTCCTGTCACATTATTAATCACTTTGAGCTCTTTTTTCCCTTTAGCGGTAAGTCTGGCATCTCATTAACAAGCATAACCGTGGCCAGAAGTAGTAATAACTTGTAATTATCTTTTCAGCAGTATAACAAAATTATAATGGCACAAAACATAGAAACATGAAAAACGTTAGGTACATTTATTTGAAAATGTATTTAAAAAAACAAAAACAGTTGAAACAGATAATTCAACATTTCCCTGTGTGTGCATGTGGAGGAAGTGGCTGAGCCCCTAACAGAGAGCAGATGAAAGGGCAGGATGACACCAAAACACTGTTGATTTTTCTTAGATACTGCACCCAAATCTTCTAACTGGAGGGAAAACCCTGCTCTTTATTCTGGCATCATGTTGGCTAAAATGTTGTTGAGAGGCAATATAGAAGTCAACAAGAATGATCAACATCATGTCCATATAACATACGATAAGTAGATATAGTAATTATCTTGACATTTCAACAGTACTGTGATATAATCTGATTGGACTCTGTATTATTAGAAACTTAATATTAAATGACTCGGATCAATAATAAAAAAACTTGATCAGCCCTTCTTTAGTTTCCAGCCTGCCAGAGTTCAGTGTGTTTGTGGTCCATCAGCAGCCTGTAGTCTGAGCTGTCTGCCTGGTAACAGGTGATGGTTGGATATGATTGGATGCTGCAGGTCATGTGATCATGTCCTCTGGTTTTTAGATCAGCTCTCAGTGACACTGAGTCAGTGTTTGTTAAGAGAACAGAGGAACATGGCTTCATCCTTTCTCAGGGTCTCCCTGCTCTTCATCAGCCTCTACACAGCAGGTAGGATCAATACTCTGATCACTGATCAATACTACACACTTTATACTGTTTATACTTCATCAGCCTCTACACAGCAGGTAGGATCAATACTCTGATCACTGATCAATACTACACACTTTATACTGTTTATACTTCATCAGCCTCTACACAGCAGGTAGGATCAATACTCTGATCACTGATCAATACTACACACTTTATACTGTTAATACTTCATCAGCCTCTACACAGCAGGTAGGATCAATACTCTGATCACTGATCAATACTACACACTTTATACTGTTTATACTTCATCAGCCTCTACACAGCAGGTAGGATCAATATTCTAATTAAAAAAACAAAAAAACATGTCACATTCTGATAAGAATTCATCGGCATCCGGACTAGATACCTTTTCATACACAGAGTATAACATACAGGACATAGAAAAATAATATTGATCCAGAAAATAATTTACTAAGCAATATCAATACCAGTTGCATTTATTATACAGAGATTACATTTAATTTTTTCCAACTAGAACACAATATATCAATTATTCACTTAAACAGCAGAAGCCTACATTCCAACTTCCATAGCATCAAAACATAATTTAAGCTAATTTAAGAACCTATTCAACATCATAGCCATATCAGAGACCAGGGGCCACATTTATAAAACCTGTTAAGCAAGAAAAAGTTGCGTGAAGCAGGGTGAAATTTGTCATCGCAACATTCCTCGCAATAGTTGGAATTTATAAAGAATTTCCATGTGTAAAAATGTTCCCAGTTTTCCGCAACCTTTTGACCACACGTGTGATCGTGCGTAATGCTCCCGAGGTTTTGTAGACTGCGTTTTAGTGAACTCCGATGGTATGGCCATTTTCAGAACCTAACCCAGTTTTTGTTTTCCTGAACCCAACGATCCCGTTCTTGCTAAACCGACCCAGAGCCGGTCGCGGCGCCCGGCGAGGGGCTGCCAGCAACGGGGGAGAGGCAGGGGCTCCTCCCACACCGTGCGTAGGCTACTTGTATCGGTAACTGTGTGGGAATAGCAGGTGCAGAAAGACAACATTCCCACACACAGACACCTACAATCAGACACGACCACATAAAGACACACACACACACACACACACACACACACATATCAAACAAACAACGCATTTCACGGGGAGAAGCAGGGGAGAGCAGCGGAGCTTCTCCCCGTTTCTGCACCTGCTATTCCCACACAGTTACCGATACAAGTTACCAAATTGTCACATTTCAAGCACTTTCACCTGTTTTGCACCAATAATGATCCAAAATCTTGTTTCTATTTTTTACCTTTTTAATAATTGAATTTCCTTTCTCACAAAAAACGAAAATGATCATATGATCATAAACGTGATCTCACAGGGGTAAATGGCGAATATGAACCATAAAGTATGTTTAACATTGGTAACTGAGCTAAATCTGTTAAGTATTAAGGCTTTGTAACAACAATATGAACACCACACAAGGGTTACGGCTTCCAAACAGGATTTTGTTTCGACGTTCTACCTGTTAGCATCACATCGATCTCACAATCACTGAATCGTGTTTTTCCCCATTTTTCCGTTTCGTGATTGGTGATCAAGGGCTCCTTTCAAGGCTGGAATATTGATTGATTGATTGATATGGACCTTATAAGGACAAATATGGGACGACCGTGGGATGAGCGTGAGGCTCGTGCAGGACCGCATAAGGTAACGCACGTCCGTATTTATAACGAGAAGAGTGCGTACCGGTGTGCGCCGCAAGGTGTTATAAATCAGAATATGGTTTTTACGTACGAAAATCTTTTAGAATAGAATCCACGCACAGTTTTATAAATGAGGCCCCAGGATCAAAACTGAGAAAGGTGTGGAGTTTTAAATTGATGGCTACGAACTGAATTATGAAAACAGAGCGAATAGAAGTGAGGAGGTGTGGCAATATACTTGAATAAAAGATTGAATTATAAGGTGGTGGAGAGTATGACAGCAGCTGTTGATGATTTGGTGGAATGTATTCCAGTAGAAATGTGTATGGAAAGGACAAAAAATATTGTTGTGAGCTGTATATATACAGTTCTGTATATATACAGAACTCCTGGATCAAATATTGAGGTGGTTGGAAAATAATTTTACAAAAACATTACAAAAGATCATATTCTTATGTGGAGATTATAACATTGACCTATTAAATAAAAAAAAAAGATTTCATGAATATAGTATATAGTATAGTATGGGCTTATATCCAACAATCATCAGACCCAGTAGAATCACATCTCATTGTGCTACATTAATAGATAATATATGGAAAATATGGAAAACAATGTAGACAGCGGGCTATTATATAATGAAATAACTGATCACTATAATTATAGGAAACCGATGGACATTAGGCATCTCAAATACAAAAGAGTAAGAACTGCGGAAAACATAAATGCTTTTAAGGAAGAGTTACTGAAACAAAACTGGAAAATATTATAAGAGGAAAATGACACTGATAAAGCATACGAAAGGATTTCTAAAAACTTTTGCAACACTGAATGACAAAAATTGTCCTGTAAAACAATGCAGTTACAGACAAAGTAAAACAAATAGCCCATGGATCACTAAGGGTTTATTTCATGCCTGCAAAAAGAAAATATACTTTATAGAAAACTTATCAAGTATCGTACCCCAGATGCAGAAAATAAATATAAAAAGTATAGAAATAAATTAACTAATATTATGAGGATATGCAAAAAAGAAGACTATAAGAAAATATTAAATGATAATAAAAATAACATTAAAGGTTTATGGAATATTCTAAATACTATCATTAGAAATGGAACTAACAATTTGGAACTAACCAGAATTTTATATTGACAATGACAAGAAAATAGAAAACATAGAAGATGTTGTTAGTGGTTTTAAATTTTTTTTTGTAAATGTGGGACCAGATCTAGCAGAAAAAAATTAAAAATCCAGAAATAATAGAAGGGGTAAATGCTTATCTGTGGAATTGTAATCCAACCTTTATTTTCCTTAGAGCAGTGGAAAGAAATGAAATAATAAGCATAGAAAAAAAAATTAAAAGCAAATGTCCTACAGATTGGAATAATATTGATATGATATGATTTGATAATAAAACAAGTTGTTGAAGAAATTCCTGAACCACTAACTCATATTTGTAACTTGTCTTTTCAATCTGGTAAATTTCCAAACAAAATGAAAATAGCAAAAGTAATACCAGTATTTAAAACTGGGGATATACACCTTTTCACAAATTACAGGCCTGTTTCTGTACTCCCCCAGTTCTCCAAAATCCTTGAAAAGCTTTTCACAGAAAGACTTGACAATTTTATCTAAACACCCAAACTTCTAGTTGACAGTCAATATGGTTTCTGGACAGAAATCACAAATTGTTTAGATAAAAAGAAACATGTAGCGGGAATATTTATAGTTCTAAAGAAAGCATTTTATACCATAAATCATGATATTTTATTACATAAATTAGAGAAATATGGTACCAGAGGGGTTGGATTTGAATGGGTGAGTAGCTACTTAAGAAATAGGCAACAATTTGTAGAAATTGGGGAATATAAATCAACATACATGAACATAACATGTGGGGTACCATAGGGGTCGGTCTTAGGTCCAAAGCTTTTCATAATTTACATCAATGTTATATGCAGAGTATCGAATATACTAAAATGTATTGTATTTGCGGATGATACAAATATTTTCTGTTCTGGTGATAATTTACAGCAGCTTTTGGAAATGATCACACCAGAAATTGCCAAATTAAAACAGTAGTTTGATGTTAATAATTAAATATAAGAAAAAAAATAATGTTATTTGGAAAACATAAAACTAACCGTCAAGTAGAATTAAAAATAGATAACATAAGTATTGAAAGAGTATATGAAAATAAATTTCTTGGTATGATTTTAGACCACAAAATCAGCTGGAAATGGGTTGGGCGATGTCCCCTAAATTGCCAGTTGGCGATGTTTACAGTAAAACATTGTGATGGATGATGATATCGTCGTCGCTGGGGGGTGAGCATTTTTTATTTTACTTTATCTCTTTACATAAATATTTTTTTCTACTACTATGGGCTAACAGTTCGATCAGACATACATTTCAATGCCCTCTGTAAATGGACAGTATTGCATGGCTATGCTGCCGCCTGCTGGTAGGGGCAGTAACTACAATTTGACCCACTTTCACGGCTCCGTAAAGTCTAGACTCAATCAGATGACGGTGATCTGCGACGACAGTACAGTGGGACGTTTGCCTTGAACAGAGTGACAGTAATAAGCTAATACACCACCATTACTGAGATTAAACTACATTCTCCATTATATTTGCACTGAATAACACATTCAATAAACAGAAACATAACTCTTACAGCGCACATGAACAGATGCGCAATATTAGCTCACACATAAAATAGCACCCTGGTGAATTGGCCTACTGTTACTAACGTACATTCATAAATCCTGCATAACATGGTCCCGTACCTACAGGACCAGCAGGGGTTGTAGCCAATTCTGTGGTCTGTCCCAGGACCAGTGGTCTCTGGCAGGGACCAGTGGTCACAACCACTAGGGGCGCTAGAGACTCTGGTCGCGACCAGCTCCTCAGTGGTCTGCCCTGTGGTCCCTGTGGTCTGTGAAGCGGGTTTATTGTCAAACCCTTCCTGTTGTTTTGGCAGCACTGTTAGCTGGATAAATGTCAGAGATCACAATATTTTGTCTATAAAATTCACTATATCAGATATATTATGATTATTATTGTTGTTATTATTATTGGTAATGGAGCCGTGTGATCGGGACCAGCTGGTCTCTGGCACGGACCAGTGGTCACAACCACTAGGGGCGCTGGAGACACTGGTTGCGACCAGTGGCACAGTGGTCATTACCAGCATCTTACTGGGACAAAGGGCCCTAAAATGACTGGTCCGGACCACCTCCTCTGGGATCTGGTCTGTTCTTTGGACCAGTTGAGTGATCTGTGGAGTGTTTATTTTTAATACAACTTTTCACGTTTCTCAAAGTGTTAGCAGAGTCGCCTAATGTGAGAAGCCATAATAGTTTGTCTATCCAATGCTATTGATCACTATTATTAATAGAAATCATAATAACAATGATTAAATTATTATTATTAGTCGTAGTTGTATGAGTAGTACTATCGACTATGCAGGTCCATGTCTTCCATTGAGAATTGAAGATTCATTTTCAATTTGTTTTTTGATCATGCCATGGCTGCATGGCCACTGCCTTTAAACTAATGAAATGAAGTAAACGGTTGGTGATTCAGTTCCTGGCCAATAAGAAGCCATTTCCAATTTTGATGCCAGGTGTGATCATATTGATCATATGCCATATGCTCATTCTTTTTTTACAAGTATTTTTATTGCTTTAGAGAAGATACAGTGCAACATTACAATGTCAATAACAAGACCTCTTTCAATTAACCCCATCCCACCCACAACAAACCCTTGAGGAAAGGAAAGCTAAAGAAATAAAAAATAGTGTAATCAGTGTGCTTCACAAATCTTAGCAGTTATTAAGAGGGACGTGTAGTAAGTCTTTCAAAGTAATCCAGTAAAGGATCCCAGTTTTTGTAAAATGTTCTGGTTAATCCTCTAAGAAAGTATTTGATTTTTTCTATTTTTAGAAACATCATAATATCAGAAAGCCATGTGGAGGATTTAGGTGGTGTAGATGTTTTTGTAGTATTCTCCGTCGTGCTATTAAGGTGACAAAAGCAACAACACTTTCCTTCCCATTGGACCTTACAATATCACCCCCTTTTACCCCAAACACGGCCATTGTAGGGCTAGGTTGTAGATCTAAATCAAAGGCTTCATTTAAGACCTCAAATATTGAAGCCCAGAACTCTCTCAACCTGGAACATGACCAAAACACGTGAAGTAAATCTGCTCTGTCCATTCTACATCTTTCACAGATGTCATCCATGTCAGAGTATATTTTGGCCAGTTTAACCTTACTGTAGTGCATACGGTGAAGAACTTTAAACTGAATCAAATTCAAACGTGCACAAGAAGAGGTCGCATTCACCCAGCTTAGAGCTCTGTCCCATATAGCATCTGATATATTTGTCCCTAACTCTTCTTCCCATTTTGCTTTGATAGGATCCATGGATATACTGTAAAGTGAGATTTGAGACTCATGACTTCACAGAGCAACTTAGAGAAATATGCAAAGAGTATTCCTCTTCCACAAAGCCGAGCCAGATGTTTGATGCCCATGATGTTAAGGTATAGTTTTAGAGAGTTAAGACATATAAGAGCATGTGGCCTGATTCTATTACAGGAAGATTGCTAAAGCACTGTTCAGAACAGCTTTGTGAGGTGTTCTGTAAAATATTTAGGATATCTCTGGAGCAGTGAAGGGTCCCAAAGTTATGGAAGGAGTCCAATGTTGTTCCAGTGGCTAAAAGTGGAACCCCTAAGGTGCTAAATGACCTTAGACCAGTGGCACTGACTTCACTGGTCATATCTATAAACCACCCCCTTCACTCTTTGTAGTAGTAGTTGTAGAGTTTGTAATACTCCCATCAGGTCGCAGATTTAGAGTACCTCGGTTTAAGACCAGTAGGGGTAAAAACTCCTTTGTCCCATGTGCAATAACTCAGTTTAATTTGCACATGTAATGTAGTACTTGTTTTGTTTTTAGAGATTGTTCCAGTGGTGATAAATTCTGTTGTGTGTATTACACAGGAAATCTTTTTTGTATTCATGTCTTGTATTGTTGCCTCTATTTGTATGTGGCTTGAATGTGTTTCTTTTTATCTTTCACTTTTAACTGCATATCAAGTTTCCCATTTGGGATAATAAAGTGACTTAACTGAACTGAACTGAACATAATTGAATTATATGTTAGAGATTCGGCCTCTAAATGTTAGAGGGGTCTGCAGTGTATCCTCCAGGTCAGAGTGCTCAGGCAACTGAGAAAATTATGAGATGTGTGTTTGAATGAAATGACGAACCTGAAGATATCTGAAAAAACTGAGAAAGATGTTATTTTGGAAAAAATCTTTACATGTAGAAAGGCCCATACTGTCCCACTGTTTGAAAGTATTGTCAATTTTAGCAGCCGTAAAAAGATGATTATTACACCGTATGCTCATTCTAAAACCACAAAGGGGGAAAAATATGGTCTAGGATATACTTTGCTTGGATTCCTTGGATTCTCAGGCCCATTCCAACGATCTGTGTAAGTAATCTTTGACTTTTATTGTTTTTATTGTTATTCGTCGAGATATGCTTACGTGATCAGACTCTTTTTAGATTTGAGCCATCTTGTGTGTCTTTGACTATAGCCTAACTGAAATGTCATTGAATATAAGCCCCAAATGTATAATAATAATAATAATAATAATAACAATAATAACAATAATAATAATAAGAAGAAGAAGAAGAAGAGATAAATGTAATAGTAATAGTAATAAATAGGACTATGGGTCCTGACTAGAATATCAGGACCCATTGGCCAATCAGAAAATAGCATCTCTTTATATATATATATATATATATATACAAAGAGAGAGAGCAAGAGAGAATAAAGCACTTTCAGTGCCCAGAAAAGTCCTATATAATTCCAACCCATTATTTTATGTTTATAATCTGTCCTCTTCCTTGTTTATTTTTTCCTATGTTGTCATGAACTTAAATGTTTTCTATTATGCAGTCCACAATTGACATCCTGGCGAGATTTGAGGGTTTTCCAGATTTTATCCAGAAAAAATCCTTTGAACGATCAGGTGATCAGGTGCTGGATCAATCAAGATGATTCGACTGTTACTTTTGTTACTGTACTGTAGGCTACTTAAGTTGAATTTTTAGTTGAACTTTTACATTTTTGTATTTCATTTGATGTTGCTTTGTCAGTCAACTCTACATTTTTTCCTCCACTACATGTATTTGACTTTAGTTTCTAGATCAAGATTTGATACAAAGGGTAATGTGACAAGCTTTTAAAATGCAACACATTTGGTAAAGTTTAAACCAGTCAGGAAGACATGGACCTGCATAGTCGATAGTACTAGTCATACAACTACGACTAATAATAATAATTTAATCATTGATATTATGATTTCTATTAATAATAGTGATCAATAGCATTGGATAGACAAACTATTATGGCTTCTCACATTAGGCGACACTTTGAGAAACGTGAAAAGTTGTATTAAAAATAAACACTCCACAGATCACTCAACTGGTCCAAAGAACAGACCAGATCCCAGAGGAGGTGGTCAGGACCAGTCATTTTAGGGCCCTTTGTCCCAGTAAGATGCTGGTAATGACCACTGTGCCACTGGTCGCAACCAGTGTCTCTAGCGCCCCTAGTGGTTGTGACCACTGGTCCGTGCCAGAGACCAGCTGGTCCCGATCACACGGCTCCATTACCAATAATAATAACAACAATAATAATCATAATATATCTGATATAGTGAATTTTATAGACAAAATATTGTGATCTCTGACATTTATCCAGCTAACAGTGCTGCCAAAACGACAGGAAGGGGGAGAAAATACTAAAGCAGCTTCACAGACCACCGGGACCACAGGGAAGACCACTGAGTCTCTAGCGCCCCTAGTGGTTGAGACCACTGGTCCCTGCCAGAGACCACTGGTCCTGGGACAGACCACAGAATCGGCTACAACCCCCTCTCTACAGGACCTCAGACTTACTTAGTGATGCACAGCAGTGTCCGTAAACTCAGTCCAATGAGGGAAGAAAGGAAAGTGTGATAGGGTTCCATGTTAAAGCCTTTTTTCTCTCTCAACTACCGCATGCTTAATTGCGTTAATAGTCCAGGGCTGCTGCTGACAGGGAGAGAGAGAGATACTGTATCACTAACAGTCTGCTCAAAGCGATGGTCTTTTTTACAAATACGTTGCACATAAGGGTAAAAAAAGTATCTTCCACTTAAGGGGCCCTATCTTGACTTGCACCCTGTGCAGCACAGTGCAAAGCCCGACGCAAGGGTCAATTTCCTGTCCAGCACCCACAACTAGAATTAGTGTGTTTGACAGAGTGGGGGGCGTGGCATCACGATGGTGGCTCTCTATCGTGATTTTATCCAGCCATCACGATGGACGATGATATCGTCCATCGGCACAACCCAACTGGAAACCTAGCATAAACCATGTCAAAGCAAAACTAGCAAAGACCATAGCAATAATAAATAAATCAAGACATATTTTAGACAATAAATCATTACATGCTCTGTATAATACCCTCATACAGCCATATCTAAGTTACTGTGTGGACATCTGAGGAAATACACACAAAACCAACCTACAGTCGTTATGCACATTACAAAAGAGAGTAATCAGAATCATAAATAATGTTGGATACCTGGAGAACACAAGACCTTCATTCTTCAAGTCACACGTTCTGAAATTCATTGATGTGGTTAAATTTAAGACGGCACAAACCATGTTCAAAGCAAGAAATAATTTAATTCCAGGAAATTTACGAGAAATGTTTATGGAAAGACAGCCTGAGAACAAATAAACTTAAAAAAACTCAAAATAAGAACAACTTTAAAAACTATGTGCATCACGATCAGTGGAGTGAGTTTGTGGAATGGGTTGGACCAGGTGCTTAAACTTTGAACAAACATAACAAAGTTTAAAAACATATAAAATATATAAAAACACTTTATTAAAAGGATATGAAGAGGAAGAGAGATGATTGTGAAGGTGAGTTAGTGTACGGATTGTTATGGTGGTGGATTACGGAAATGGGTTTTTTACTTACTTAAAATGTATATAAATAAACAAAAGAGTTTGGTACGTGAAAAATTTGAGATGTATTGCTGTGTATACTGGTTATCCTGATGTAATATATGATAAATAAGAAATTAGTTAAAGTGAATGAGAGGCAGGAAACATTACAAGCTTCAGCTTCATCCTGCTCCTTCTCGGACAAATTTTTGAAATTGGAAATTGTAATAGTATTTTTAATATTATTTGTAAACACTGTATGGATATTGTTATTATATATATATCTACATATCTACATATATGTATGTATTTGTATGTATATGTATATGCATGTGTATGTATGTATGTATATATATATGTATACATACATACACATGCATATACATATACATACAAATACATACATATATATATATATATATATATATATATATATATATATACATACATACATACATACACATGCATATACATACAAATACATACATATATATGTATGTATTTGTATGTATATGTATATATATGTGTATGTATGTATGTATATATATATATATATATATATATATATATATACATACATACTGTATGTGTATATGTATTTGTAGTTTTGTTCGAAATAAAAATGAATGAAATGAAAATGAAATCACTGATCATTACTCTGACTATTCACTGAGGTTCAAACAGATTTTTTTTTTCTTCAGATGGATTTATGGAATATATTCTGGTCCGTTGTGACTTTAACTCGTCTGATCTGAATGACATTGAGTTCATCTACTCTGTTTATTACAACAAGATGGAGTACGCCAGGTTCAGCAGCAGTTTGGGGAAGTATGTTGGATACAATGAAATTGGAGTGAAACAGGCTGCGGTCTGGAACAGCGATCCTTCAATACTGACTGGAATGAGAGCTCAGAAGGGGACGTACTGCAAACCCACCATTGATTATTACTACCAGGCTGTTCTGCCTAAATCAGGTGAGTTAGTGTTTCTGTAACATCATCATCGGATTTGTTAATCTACTGACTCATCTGACTCATAGTTTATAATAATCATATTCATTTAAAGTTTCAGCAGGAAATGAGATGGTGAAGTTATTCTGAATTAGTTTGCTTTATGAATATTTAATTATTAGATATTATTTAAATTAAAAACACTGTTTAAATAAACATTAAACAACAAAAAATCTATAATCTGTTAATTAATATTTTATGAATCATTTTAATGTTTAAATCAAAGCACCACCTTCTGGTTGAACCCTGGTACTGCAACTAATGGTAATACATATTAATATTATAATGATTATAATGATTATTCATTATGAATTCTACTGAGAACAGTAATATTATTATGAATATTGTTATATTTAGGGAGGTGTTGAGTTCCAGTTTGATATGAATGTTAATTATCTGCAGCTTCACTCAGAAAACATTTAAACAAAAGAGGAAACAGGTTGTAGAAACATTAGAGCTTAGAGTTTGATTTTAGACTCTAGATTTACTTTCACACTATTACAAATTTATAATGATTAACTCATATTGAAATGTTATTGTGTGATGTCTGACTTAATTCAATTTAAAATAATAAAAAAGTCATGTTCCTGTTTGAAAATGATTTACTGCCAGCTGAAAAAATGTTTTTATTATTAAATAATAATGTTCATTTATTTTAATGTCCTGATTTCATCTCATTTCTACTGTTAATGTCAGTTTTTATAATGGTGGATTCTCCCAGAATGCTCCTGTGAAATCTGTCGGTCAACCATCAGAACCAGTGGGCGGGACATAAGTGAAAGGCACCAATGAGAGGACAGCATGTCCCTGCTGTGGTGTGTGAAGGGCTGTGGGCCGAGCTGAAGGAGCTTTAATGAAGGACATAATGAATAATGTGATGGCCATGTGTTGTGTGTTCCAGCTGAGCCCTATGTCAGACTGAGCTCTACGGAGCCCTCTGGTGGTAAACATCCGGCCATGTTGGTCTGCAGCGTCTACGACTTCTACCCCAAACAGATCAGAGTCAAGTGGACCAGAGACGGACAGGAAGTCACCTCTGATGTCACTTCCACTGATGAGCTGGCAGACGGTGATTGGTACTACCAGATCCACTCTTACCTGGAGTACACGCCCAGGTCAGTCACCTACAGCTTCTGGTCCGGGTCCAGGTCCAGGTCCAGTTTCAGGTTCTGGCCCAGGTCCAGGTCTGGTCCATGTTCAGGTTCAGGTCTAGTTAGCTTCAGGTCTAGTTAGCTTCAGGTCCAGTTAGCTTCAGGTCTAGTTAGCTTCAGGTCCAGTTAGCTTCAGGTCCAGATAGCTTCAGGTCCAGTTAGCTTCAGGTCCAGATAGCTTCAGGTCCAGTTAGCTTCAGGTCCAATTAGCTTCAGGTCCAGTTAGCTTCAGGTCCAATTAGCTTCAGGTCCAGATAGCTTCAGGTCCAGTTAGCTTCAGGTCCAGGTCAAGGAGCCTTTTTTCTAAACAATGACAACAACAGGGTTGACACGGGGAGGATTCTACACAAATTGCTTAAATCAAAATTGCTTTAGGTCTAGGTTCTGTTTTAGGTCCAGATCAATTCAGGTCCAGTAAGGTCCAAGTTCTGGTTCAGCTCGTGGTCTAGGTCCAGGTCCAGGTCCAGGTTCTGGTTCTGGTTCAGGTTCAGGTTCAGGTCCAGGTCCAGTATTGTCAGTAAGAACCAGAATCTCTGATGTCTGGTTTGTGTCAGCAGGTCTGGAGAGAAGATCTCCTGTATGGTGGAACACGCCAGCCTGAAAGCTCCTCTGATTACTGACTGGGGTAAATACCTGTCTGTCTCTATACCTGTCTGTCTGTCTCTCTACCTGTCTGTCTGTCTCTCTACCTGTCTGTCTATCTAACTGTCTGTTTCTTTCCCGGTCTTTGTCTCTCTAACAGTCTGACGCTCTACCTGTCTGTCTCTCTGCCTGTCTCTCTGTCTGCTCCCTTGTCTGTCTTTCTACCTGTCTGACTCTCTCTCTGTCTGTCTGTTTCCTGACCTGTCTCTCTCTCTCCCTGTCTGTCCTCAGACCCGTCCATGCCTGAGTCTGAGAGGAACAAGATTGCCATCGGAGCCTCAGGACTGATCCTGGGTCTGGTCTTATCTCTGGCTGGATTCATCTACTACAAGAGGAAGGCCCGAGGTCAGAACAGGGTTCTCTGTAGACTAGTTCAGACCTCTTTACAGAACATTAGACCATCTACTACAAGAGGAAGGCCCGAGGTCAGAACAGGGTTCTCTGTAGACTAGTTCAGACCTCTTTACAGAACATTAGACCATCTACTACAAGAGGAAGGCCTGAGGTCAGAACAGGGTTCTCTGTAGACTAGTTCAGACCTCTTTACAGAACATTAGACCATCTACTACAAGAGGAAGGCCCGAGGTCAGAACAGGGTTCTCTGTAGACTAGTTCAGACCTCTTTACAGAACATTAGACCATCTACTACAAGAGGAAGGCCGAGGTCAGAACAGGGTTCTCTGTAGACTAGTTCAGACCTCTTTACAGAACATTAGACCATCTACTACAAGAGGAAGGCCGAGGTCAGAACAGGGTTCTCTGTAGACTAGTTCAGACCTCCTTACAGAACATTAGACCATCTACTACAAGAGGAAGGCCCGAGGTCAGAACAGGGTTCTCTGTAGACTAGTTCAGACCTCCTTACAGAACATTAGACCATCTACTACAAGAGGAAGGCCGAGGTCAGAACAGGGCTCTCTGTAGACTAGTTCAGACCTCCTTACAGAACATTAGACCATCTACTACAAGAGGAAGGCCCGAGGTCAGAACAGGGCTCTCTGTAGACTAGTTCAGACCTCTTTACAGAACATTAGACCATCTACTACAAGAGGAAGGCCCGAGGTCAGAACAGGGTTCTCTGTAGACTAGTTCAGACCTCTTTACAGAACATTAGACCAGTTTCACAATAGTTTCAGTCTCACAGGAGTTCCAGACCAGGTTCAGAGTCTTAACACTATTTATTTTTACTACTACTACTGAAACCTGTCTTTGATATTTCTCTATAATAATGTCATACTGAGCAATGGATTTGTTTCAGACCAGATCAGTTTTACTGAATAATGTCTGGATGTGTTGTTGTCTCTTCTCTTTAATCCAGGAAGGATTCTGGTTCCCAGTAGCTGATCCTGGACCTGGTTCTGGTCCTGTAGCTGTTTGTCAGATGGAATAAAAAGCAGCAGCTGCTTCAACCTGCTTCGTGTGTTTCAGCTCAGCAGACTGTCGGTCCTGGACCATCTGCTGGACCGACTCTACTCCTGATTCTCTGATGATCTGGACTCTGATACTCAGCTGGTCTCAACCTGATTCAGGACTGTGGTGTTACTCTGATGGTCCTGGACCAGGTCTGAACCTGATCCAGGACTGTGGTGGTACTCTGATGGTCCTGGACCAGGTCTCAACCTGATCCAGGACTGTGGTGTTACTCTGATGGTCCTGGACCAGGTCTGAACCTGATCCAGGACTGTAGTGTTACTCTGATGGTCCTGGACCAGGTCTGAACCTGATCCAGGACTGTGGTGTTACTCTGATGGTCCTGGACCAGGTCTAAACCTGATCCAGGACTGTGGTGTTACTCTGATGGTCCTGGACCAGGTCTGAACCTGATCCAGGACTGTGGTGTTACTCTGATGGTCCTGGACCAGGTTTAGTCTGGACTCTGGTGTATCGCAGCTGCATCTGAACTCTGCTTCATCTACATGTGATATGATTCTTTACTGTGTGAAATCAATATTTATTTGAATGATTTGGGGTCTTGCAGGTTGTGTAGTTGTTAGATTTATATATTTTTACTGGAGTGAAACATTTTCTAACCTTAATAAACTGATCAAAAAACTCTCTGACACACTGTGGATTTATTGATCAGATAATAAACTGGAAGCATTTCATCTGTAAAGATTAATATCTCATAACAACTTATTCAAAGACAGTTTATATTCATATTTGTTACGGCTGCTCGCTCTTAGTCAATGAGTCAATTAGTTTCTTTAGTTTGTGTCATCCTTCTTCATGCTGAATGATTAATTTCCAAGAAACATATCAGAACATTTCTGGTAAACACACGATTTAAAGTGAGAGCTTTTGCATTATTTTTTGTGGTGAAAATCTGTTTTATAGATATAATTTATAGATATAATTAAATCAACTAATCAAGTCAACAAAATGTAGCTCAGCGTAAATTCTTTCAGGAAGTTTTGAATTGTGTATGTTTTCCATGACATAAATAAAAGGCATTTTCAACGTACATTGTTGCCTAAAAATGAAAAAAAAAAAACAGAATTCAGGAAATTAAGTCGTTGACACTCACATTTACCTGAGGGTAATTTTACTTTTTACTTTTTTTTACCTTTTACTCAAGTACTGGACTCAGGTACAATTACAACACAAAACATCTCAAACAAAATAGTAGTTTAAATACATTTAAACAAACAAGCCAGATCTTCATCTTACGTGCTTGTCGCCAGGTTGTCGGTTGTGTCTGATAACAAACACCAATGCTGACAAGCTTCTGTGTTGTGTTCAAGTGTACTCAGGAAAATCTATTTAATTTAGAAACACTGCAAAATGGATAGACAACTATCGTAAAAGGGGCTACAAACGATATACCCAAATAAAGAAAACATTGATTATACTTGTGAAACTGAAAGGGAACTCGAACCACGATTTCCATCACTGTTTTCTACCTATACACAGTATGTTCTATATCTATGTACCCATCTACCGGTTTATCTCCCTGTTAATCTATGTATTCATTTTTGTACCTATACACAGTGTATTCTATCTATCTACCTATGTATTTGTTGTTAAGTACTTAATCTAGTTACCCCTCAAAAGTATATTGCCACATCATGGGAGGTGGTGAACTCCTGGTTGGGAACCACTGGACTCTTTATGATATAAAACAGCACATGATTCAGAGTTTTAACTTTAACTTGAATTATTGACTTACCGTCCCCTAACAAAGCTTTAGCAGCTTGGACAATGAAACTAGCATTAGCTGATGAAATCAAAGCTGCCCTAACATTGTTTTTTCCACTTAACTGATCAGCTCCATTTGCAAACATGATGCCCCCAGCTTGTCCTCTTTGTCCCGAAACAAAACATACGCTGCTCGTCCTCTGGAAACAGGCTGAAGCTTGTCCACGCTATGGAAACGCATTGAAGTCCATCCTCTCGCTATGGAAACAGGTCCCATCCTCTCGCTATGGAAACAGGTCCCTTGAAGCTTGTCCTCTCGCTATGGAAACAGGTCCCTTGAAGCCCTATGGAAACAGGTCCCTGAAGCTTTCACTACACAAACAGGTCCCTTGAAGCTTGTCCCTTGAAGTTCATCCTCTCAGGAGATTATTTTCTCTATCAGCAAACACGTGGATTGCAGATTGTCCTCTCGGTCCACAAACAAGACGCTTGCAGCTCGGCCCATGAAACTAAAGTGAGCTTCTCAAACTGAAGCTGCCCTTAGATTGGTACTCCACTTACCTTATCCTTATCCGCTCAGCCTTCAAAAATAATGCTCGCAGCACGTGGAAACGCTTGTTTTTCAGAAACATGAGAAATAGGGTCCAGGGGCTTCTTTACAGAATAACCTCCTAACTTTTTGGCCTATCTCTTTAGAAGTCTCAAAGACAGGAAAAATACTACATTCCTATTACAAAAGTATACTTGTTCTAAATCTGAGAGGGAAATATTGAACATTTTACTTCTCTACATTAATCTGACAGCTTTCAGCTTTAGTTACTTTACAAAAGCAAGTCCTAAACTCATGGCTGTGTCTAATCTCAGACCTTCTATATTATCTTAAACATAAGAAATAAAAACTAGAACTGTAATCTAAATCTTTAATCAGCCTTTAATTAACAGCCTTACGTTAACCACCCCACTCGCTCAAAACGTTTTACTTACTAAAATGTAAATACAAGAAGCAAACTTCTCCGAAGATGAAATTATTCCTAAATGCGGTTAGGATACATGTTTCTGTAATACCGAAAAGCAAAAAGTTAAATGTAATCCTAAACTGAAATAAAATAGGATTTCAGATTTAGGAAGTTTCTGTAATGAGGCCCCAGGTTGAAAAATACCCATGTTTCCTTTAAATACTTTTTTCTTTTTAAACAGACAGCTTTTAAACAACTGCATGAAACAACAGTAGTGGAAAGTAACGTAGTACTTTTACTCAAGTACTGGACTAAGTACAATTTTCATGTTTTTGTAGTTTACCTTTTACCTATCCTGATCCTTGATACTATTCCTCCACTACATTGATTTAGCAGCAACTTTTAAGATCCAAACTGTAGATGAACAGTATGAAACAGAACCTAAGTGACCCGACCACTCGATGTCAACAGCTGACGGTTTATAAACTGGTTAAAACTAGCTTCCCTATAGTATTATTATATATAGCCTATTAATGATCTAACAATGTAAAATATATCAAGCACTTTCACTTCTAATACTTTAAATACATTTTGATTATACGTGTTTAGAAACAATAAAATAAGTAGTGTAACAAATTACTGTCATTACTGAGTAATACGTAAACATACTTCTAAAAAGAGTAACAAGTAATAAATGATAATACTTGACATGTTTAGGAAACTAACCCAACACGGATTATAGAGGTGTTGAAATTAATCCAATAATCGATGCATTGCATCGTGGACATGGACGATGCTGCATCGATGCACTGGCCCGCCATAATCGATTATAACGCACTGACGTTGCTCGTTAATTTTCCGTCCACGGCATAAACATTCAAATTCGAAATGGGTGGGGGGTTATGTTGAATAAAGTGATAAAAAGATCCTAATATAGTATGTCGGTAAGTCATAAAAAAAAGTCGAAAAAAGTGATAAAAAAGTCACAATATAATATATCAAAAAAAGTGATAAAAAGTCACAATATAGTACGTCAATAAAAGTCACAGTATATGTCGAAAAAAAGTGATAAAAACGCTATAATATAGTATGTCAAAAAAGTGATAAAAATATTGTTAGCCTATATGTCGAAAAGAGTCATAGTATAACATGTCACAAAGGTCATAGTATACTATGTTGAAAACAAATTATTAAAAAAAATCAATAATATTGTACGTCATAAAAGTGATTAAAAAAAAAAGTCATGGTATGTAATAAAAGGTCAGACGAGGTGGCAGAGTGGTTAAGGTGATGGACGGCTAATACATTGTGGGGGGCCTAATATAAGTCTGTGCTACCAACATTGCCATCTTGAGTTCAGCTTGCTTCATGTTTTCTGCTTCTGTCTGTTCTTTCATGATGAAGGATGAAATAGTCTCTGTGTTTTAATGTGCTGGGTGATGTCATTTTCCCGCCGTGTGCTACATTAAAATCAACCCGACACACTTCACGAACAGCCTGGAGGTTGTCGGTAAGATGCATGTAAATTGATGCGCTCAACATGTTGAAATTTACAGCGATATTTCTATTTCTTTGCGGGAACACCACCTTCACCTGCCATCTCTATCGGCTCGCTTTCGGGTCTGAACTTTCCGCGAAGCTTGCCAGAGATCAACTGCGCAACGGGGTTATGGGTTGCCAGGTTGAGGTGACTGTGTATGGTGGATAGTGTGAATAGGATGCGTTTCATACAAGATCTGGCAACTGTTTCAACATTAAACAAACACATTGGTCTGGTTATTTAGGAAGGAGTTTGGGCCATGCTGCAAATTACGGGAGTTTCCGGGGAGAAATAACAAACCGGGAGGGGTCCGGGAAATAGGGCTAAAAAACGGGAGAAACCCGGGAAAAACGTGAGTGTTGCCAGCTATGGTGGTCTCCCCGCTGGGTCAGAGCGGTGTCCCGGTCCTCTCTGTCCGGTGGAGACAACATGTCTCAGTCACTTAAAACAACTACTAACTGGCTTCTCTATTAGCCTACAAGCTAGCACTCTACACTAACTTCAGCTTGCGTTCTGGAGAGGTATGTGTCGGTACACGATTCGTTCTGCGCATGCACAGATGAAAATCCTGTTTTACGAGGATTTACAACATTAGCTGTTAGCTTTATAAACTAACGTTAGCTTCCCAGTGGAGGCTAACGGCTGGCCACTACAACTCCGTAGCGGGTATAAGTTAGCAGCAGGTTTGATGTTCGCAGGATATTCGTTTTCGACCTACCCCCATTCAGTGTCTTCAATAAAATTCCAATACTTTACTAGTGTAGTATGTGTACAGTTTAGGACACTATATATATAAAAAAAAAAAATCACAATTGTATTTCTTGTCGCTACCGATTTACGAGCAAAAACAGCACTTCAATCTACGTTCTGGCTGTGGGCTGAGTTAGGGACCGTCTACAAATTACATTACTCAGGCTGGTGACATAGACTACTGGGATTCTTTCAGGAAAGAAATCACCAAAAATCTATAAAAAGACATTTTATCATTCTGATTGCTGTAGTAGTTGCCAATGGTGGATTGCTAGTTACTAAAGGTCATATTTTTGTCATATGTCACATTATAGTGAAACAGGATGGAATTAAAAGTTTAAAACATTCACCAAAACTCAACAAAAAGACATTTTCTCATTCTTATTGCTGTAGTATGGGCTCCAATTACCACTTAAATGGTAGGGTATGGCTCCAATGATGTTTGTTGTACGTGTTGACATGCTACATATGTGTACCAAGTTTTGTGACTATACGTCAAACGCACTGCAGGGGCTCAATTTATTTTTATTTTGTAGGGGGCGCTAGCGAGCCATTTTTGTGCCCCTATTCCTGAAACCCTTAGAATACGTACATTTTCACCAGAATTGATGCGACTGCCAATTTAGGTGAGTTTTTGAGTATGTTAAGCCCCTCAAAAAGGCGATTAATTAGCCGGACAAAGGAAAAATAATAATTCCTTCTGTTTTAAAAGGGCCTTCGCCGCAGTCGGTGCTCGGGCCCTAATTAGTTTTTCTCATTCTGATTGCCCTCATATTTCCCAGTCACTTCCTGCTACTTAATACAGACCATGGTTTCCTAAAACAACAAGTTATATGGAAGACTCAATTTTCTCTAAAATTTATTCACCAAAATTCAATGAAAATTTTTTTTGTGTTCTTTTGCTTACTTTCTGGTTCTTATGTGTTACTCATAATGTGTGGCTAATAATATCATCATGCTTATAAAAAAAGTATTAAACTGCTGAATGAACACTCGTAATGTCTCCATGGCAACAAGAGACAGATACCGTTTGAACAACAATCATAAATAAAATAGCAATTTGGCATATTTAACCAAAATCAACAACAAGCATCAACTGTCTTTCGCCTTTAGGACCGTGACGAAGGTATAGTCACAAGATATATGATCAAAATCATAAAAATAACAGCTGATATAGCTGGGGAGCTTGCAGCCTTAGTGATAGTTGTGTCCACTTGTTACCCAAAATGAACGTCAATTCACTCAAAAAATACAAACAAATTAACCATTAAGGGTATTCAACGTTAAAACAAATATGAAGGTGCTTGATTGACATTTACCCATTACATAATAAATAAGTCAGTGATTTGGCTGGTCTTAGCTAGGCCAACTAGCTAGATAAAGAACAGAGAGCCAGCCCACACAGCGACACCGTGGTGCCTTTGACTCAATCATCGATTTTTTTTTTAATTGGGGGTCTCTGCAAAGATACTAAATAAAGAACTTACAGTATATTTCGGATTTTTATCAGAAACTGCTTTATTGGCCAAGTAAACACAAGGAATTTGAATCTGGCTAGGTGTTGCTTTCAACACAGAAACAGACATAACTTTATGGCTAAAAACAAAGATAAACAAGGTAACGTTAAACATGAACGTTTTACTACTATGTAGGCTACATATATAAGTTGTATATAATAAAGTGTATACATGCATACATATCCACATACGTACATAAAGTTACATGTAAATAGATCTATTAAGCTTATAAACAGTAAGGCAATTAGTGCCAATGATCCAGTAGATGGCGCCGATGTTCAATCAATGTTAGAGTTACGCATTCTTCCAACAGCGCGCAGGTCACATAAGCTGATGAGATACTACAATTTAATTCATCATATTATTTTTATACTGTCAGTAGGCTACTTTTAGAGCAACTTGTATAATGGCTAGAGGGCCTGGAACATATATTGAATGAATTGAAATACATTTTTTTTGGGGGGCACGGGCAGCGTACTTATCAACGACGATGTACACTGGCGACGGTGTAGTCAATCCACACGTTAGAGTCCCACGACAGTCTCCTTCGGTAGGTTATCCGTGGCACTATCCACTCGCCATAAATAGGAGAACACAGATTGGGAAACGCCCTGTGTCTGGCAATGCTACACTAACGGCTAACGACGCTAGCGGGCTACCGATGCTAACAGGCTAACAATGCTAACAGCCGTTGGTATCACAACTTATGCAAACGTTGTGGATGTAAAACGATTTTAACATATATACATACACACACACACACACATCTGTATGTTTACCTTCTGTCCGGTTCAGTGAGTGTAATCAGCGGTCGGTAACGGGAGATTTTACTGGAGAAAATAACAGATTCTCTTCATCATTCTCTGATTACGGTCCGTCTCTTCTTCACGGCCGAGGGCCCGCCCCTCTGCCCTCACAACGACAGCTAATTGGACGGGAAGTTAACAGCAGCCAATAGAGTAAAAGTAGGTCAAGATATTTAAAAAAATACATCAACTGTATTTTACTGTAACACTGAAGACACATTCAAAATAAATTATTTAACGGTTACAAAAATAAAACCAGAAAAAATGATAAAATATAGAGTATACATAATTAAATCAACCTGCCATATGTGTAGTAATAACAATAACTGAACTTTTCTTTCTTAAATATTATTTAAATATTTAAAATCCAGCATGTAGAAAGTGTTAGAGACTCTGTGTGTGTGTGTGTGTGTGTGTGTGTGTGTGTTTGTCAGTCTCTGTATGTGTGTGTGTGTGTGTGTGTTTGTCTGTCTGTCAGTCTCTCTATGTGTGTGTGTGTGTGTGTGTGTGTGTGTGTGTGTGTGTGTGTGTGTGTCTGTGTGTACGTGTCTGTGTGTGTATATGTATGTGTGTGTGTGTGTGTGTGTTTCTGTGTCTCTGTGTGTGTGTGTGTGTGTGTGTGTTTCTGTGTCTGTGTGTGTGTGTGTGTGTGTGTGTGTGTGTGTGTGTGTGTGTGTGTGTGTCTGTGTGTACGTGTCTGTGTGTGTATATGTATGTGTGTGCGTGTGTGTGTTTCTGTGTCTCTGTGTGTGTGTATGTGTGTGTGTGTGTGTACGTGTGTGTGTACGTGTCTGTGTGTGTGTATATGTATGTGTGTGCGTGTGTGTGTTTCTGTGTCTCTGTGTGTGTGTGTGTGTGTGTGTGTGTGTGTACGTGTCTGTGTGTGTGTATATGTATGTGTGTGCGTGTGTGTGTGTGTGTTTCTGTGTCTCTCTGTGTGTGTATCATTGTTTTTTACACCAAATGACATATTTCTTATTTTATACGTGTATGAAATGATTGTTGAAGTTGATTAATAGTCACTGACATACTAGCGGCTGGATTAAACAGGGTTAAAATGCTGACAGCTAACACTAAACAGTGTAAAGTGTGACTGTGTTTCACTGTGGAGGATTCCAACAGCGGGACCTAACAGTCTGCGCAGCAACACAGACGGTGCGTTCACTTGCAGCTGCCGTTGTCGGAATTAAACAACACAGACGGTGCGTTCACTTAAAACACGTAGCCTCGTGGTGCATTCACAGTAATTGTAAAATACCCTTTTCCCATCTGGTGGTTGTTTTTGTTGTTCAACAGCACTTTACTGGTAAAATAAGTTATTTTTTATAGTCATTACATTATTATTAAATCTTTAATTTTGACCATGTGGCCTTAACAATAAAGAAGTTCCTGACTGTTGTTTAGTGCCCTTCTTTTTTCCTTTTTTGTTCTTTTGTTTACAGTAAATAAATAATAAACAAATACAAATCTTAAAGGAACACGCCAACTTATTGGTACTTTATCTTATTCACCGTAACCCCCAGAGTTAGACTAGTCCATACATACCCTTCTCATCTCTTATTGGGACTTTATCTTATTCACTGTAACCCCCAGAGTTAGACTAGTCCATACATACCCTTCTCATCTCTTATTGGGACTTTATCTTATTCACTGTAACCCCCAGAGTTAGACTAGTCCATACATACCCTTCTCATCTCTTCTCTTATTGGGACTTTACAGAGTTAGACTAGTCCATACATACCCTTTCATCTCTTATTGGGACTTTATCTTATTCACTGTAACCCCCAGAGTTAGACTAGTCCATACATACCCTTCTCATCTCTTATTGGGACTTTATCTTATTCACAGTAACCCCCAGAGTTAGACTAGTCCATACATACCCTTCTCATCTCTTATTGGGACTTTATCTTATTCACTGTAACCCCCAGAGTTAGACTAGTCCATACATACCCTTCTCATCTCTTATTGGGACTTTATCTTATTCACTGTAACCCCCAGAGTTAGACTAGTCCATACATACCCTTCTCATCTCTGTGTGTGTTGTAATGCTGTCTGACAGCTCCACCGGTAGCAGCCCAGAACAGATCCTGCAGGTAACTGGTTCCAGTAATCCTACTGCTCCCAATAAGTGACAAAATAACTCCAACATGTTCCTTTTTCCATGTTGTGATTTATAGAGTCACAGCGTGTACAAAAAACAACGTAACATGAGACACAGCCATCTTCTAACAGTAAACAAACCGGGAACTATATTCTCAGACAGGCTTGCTGCGAGCATATCACTCCATCCAAGTACTATATTTTTCCACCTGAGAATATAGTTCCCGGTTTGTTTACAGTTAGAAGACGGCTGTGTCTCATGTTACGTTGTTTTTTGTACACGCTGTGACTCTATAAATCCCAACATGTAGATAGGAACATGTTGGAGTTATTTTGTCACTTATTGGGAGCAGTAGGCTAGTTGGAACCAGTTACCTACAGGATCTGTGTGTGTTAGAAATTTTCTTGCAGCAGCAGAGTTTAGTAAATATCAATGATAAAAATGAATACGAATAAAGACTGTTTGAGAATCAAACCAAAATCTGGTCTTTGAGCATTTATTATATTTTGCAAAATATGAGAATACAGATTCACAGGTACACAAGTACAACTGAATGAGCATTTCTAAACTAAAAGTCTAAAATCCAAACATTATATAGTGAAAAAACCCGATAAGCCATCCCTCTCCACTTTATCTTTTAGCATACTGTCACATAGTTGAAAAGAGGACAATGAAAAAAACCATTGACAGTCAGATCATCTCTCAACCTTTTATTCTTAGCCTAAACAACCTTTGTATCTCAGGAGACAGAAACATTAGACTAAACACCTGCTTACTTCTATCTGGAGACAGAAAGACAACAATGTGAGAAGGTTCAGGACAGTGAACTAAATAGCCTTAGTTCACCCTATTTGCAAAAAAAAAATAAACAGATGAGGAGCTAAATCTTTCTTTATAAAAAATCAAACCAATGGTTAATATCATTAAACAAATGGTTAAAATAAAATTTCACTGGTGCCTTTAAGTCAAAATAGGAAGAAAAATAAATTTTATGTGGAGGTTTAAAACAATCTTTAAACAAATGGTCTTAAATATCAAATTAAACAAATGGTTAAAATAAAATTTGCCACCACAGTCCTTTTTTAATAGTAGCAAGCTTTCACGTCTAAGTAAAAATCATTAAAACAAAATTTTAATCAGTCTTACCAATATCAGAAACAATGTCCAGGACCTCATCACCATATCTGGACATACGAAACAAGTCAGAGGACTCAGTGTTCTGAAGTGCCGGATACTGTATCATGTTCACCATGAAGATGGAGGAAATCATTTTCTTGACAAGTGGGATTATGCAGCATACACAGATCAGGAAACCAAACATCAAAGTTATTAGTGGTGCAACAAATCTAGCTAACCAAGCTTTCCTTTGAAAACCCCAGGCCCACCAGTGCATAGTGTTCTGGGACGTCCTGTGCTTTGAGATTACTCAAAAGTAGGTTCAAGTGGTGAATGGTGTCAGTGATGTTTCCTGAAATGTCTGGGATGAATGTGCAGCAGTGTGTGCCTATGATGTGACATAATCCCCCCTGTGCTGCTAGCATAGGTCCAATCCCATCTGATGCTGCATTAGCATGTTTCTCATAGCTCGCATAACAGGAGGAAATTCTCCAAACCCTAAAATCATCATGGCAGTCAAATTCTCAAGACTTTCCTGAACCTGATCAATATTATGTGCATTTTTCACTGTCCCATACCAAGGAAAGAATCCTGCTGCAAATTTAGTTCCTGGGCTGGTAACCTCTCGCTTTTCTCTAGTAGAAACATCAGATGTGGGCACGTACATGGGATAGTGGTGAGTTGTATGCACAAGGGAAGTCATAACTGTAATGGCAGGTGTCAAATATATCATACTACATCTTCCTGCCCATCGTGGAGTCAAAATCTGATACCAATGATCTCCACAAAGCCAAACATAATCCACTAGAGACCCTGCGCCAGAATCATCAGGCCAACGCATGGTGTGAGTCAAAGATGATATCAGTACTGAAGCACTAAGATACCCCGGTGTGGAGTGTAAGCATGCACTAATGTTTAATTTCCCTGTTGCGCACGTACAATTCAAAGTCTGCTGACAACCCGAGGTTACCCCCAAATACTGAGAACCCATGCGACGAGGTTGTTCAATGCATAAGGCATGCGTCAAATTCTTCATAAGGCTATGGTGAAACTGTCCTATACTATCAGATGCTTTTCCATTTTTAGTTGTGAAGATAGTACCATTCGGAGCATGCACAGTGCGATTCGCAAAACCTCCACAAGGTGAAGTTTGAATAGAAGCCGAATAGAACTGACCCCCCCTCCTCTCTAACATCCTTGAGTGCTGTCAGAGCACAGACAACTTCTGTGAGATTCAATGTGTGTGGTTTTACTGGGGTAGCCTGCTTCTGAGAGTGGGGAAATAGTGAGCAAACATAACAAGAGTCATTATACCCTACATCACGTGTGTACTTCTTAACTAGGCCAAGCCATGCATCAGAAGATCCCCATCTGTTAGATAAACTTTCAAAAGTCTGCGTCAAATGTGGTGATTCTGTGTCAAATATGTGAGGTGAGATTACTTCAAGGTAGAAAAATCCGCAGGGAAGCCTCCCTAAGGTTATAATACACACAACGAAGTAACCTTGGTCGGAATACTGAGCATTGGTCAATGTTAACAAGATGCCTGTTGAGGAATAGTTTACTTTCTTTATTGACAATCTATTGGTTAGGTTTGTGTGGTCGTTAGGAACTTCATAGCACCAACCTACATCACCCGTAACCCAAACAGCCTGCTTCCATGAGGAACATATGGGTCCTCCTTCTCTGTAGTATCCTAAATCCATTATCACTGCAATGTAACATACATATACCTCTCTCTCTCCTATTGATGCTCCTTTCTCCCCGCACCACACATAGTCACAGGTCTGAAGCATAAGAGTGGATGTAGTGTTGACCATGATAGTAACATTTGCTCTGTGATACCTGTTGTACTCTGAACGCCATCTACTCCTAGACGCAGAAACTGTGGAACGCGTCACTCGCTTTCCCCTCCCATGCTCCTCACTAGTGTTCCTAGTGTGTCTGGGTGTGTCTGTGTCATTGGGAGAAGTGGTGTTGGAAAAAGTGGTTATTTCAGTCAGCGGTTTATCATATTTTTCTAACATTATGAATGCAAAGATCACAAATGCAGTAATGAAGACTAAACCCAGTACAAATTTGGACCCCCCGAATCTCCTCGGAGGGTACCATTTCATTAGTTTCTCGTGCTGCTCCATTGTGTGCATATCACAGCACTCTGCTCCTGTGTGTGCGTGTGTGTGTGTGTGTGTGTGTGTGTGTGTGTGTGTGTGTGTGTGTGTGTGTGTGTGTGTGTGTGTGTGTGTGTGTGTGCCTGAGCACACTGCTCTGTGTCACAGAGGAATGTCAACAGTTCCTCAGTGTAAGGAAAACAAGGAATGTGCTGTGAGTGTCAGAGCTCAACAGAATGAGTGTTGTTCAGGAATGTGCTGTGTCAAAGGTAGAATACCAGTATGTTGGTCACACTTTCTCTCCTCCTTTCAGTGTGTTGCAAATCGATGAGAAAAACTCCAGTTTTTCCCCGATTGATTTCAGAGATAGCACAGAACGCCGTCTGTCAGGCTGGTCTCTGAATCAATTTCCCTCGTAGGTGACTCAGCAGGGAACCTGCTCGTCACTTGTTGCAGGTGCTAACGAACCTGGCACCTCTCCTGGTTCCGGAACCTGTTTGCAGTGTGTTGCGTGCACCCACGTGGATCGTTCTGCGACCTTGACTGCTGTGTGAGTGACCAGGAGGATCTGGAAGGGTCCTTCCCACCGTCTGGACTGCCAGTTCTTCCTCCTGAAGCTTTTGATCACCACAAAGTCCCCAGGCCGGAGCTTATGCAGTGGTCCCTCAGCTGGTTTAGGCAGACCTGCTGAAACCTGTTTTCTTATGTCAGAAAGAGCAGAAGAAAGTTGGGTGCAGTATTTCAACATGTCATGTTCACATAGAGCTGTTGAGGGAATTGCCGCCTTTGGCATTTCTGTCCTTACATAAGGAGGCCTGGCAAACAGAATCTCATATGGACTGAGATTGGAACGAGATTGTGTACGCATTCGCATATACATTAGGACCAAAGGAAGCGCCTTTGTCCAAGGGAGGCCTGTGTCTGCACAGCATTTAGCTAGTTTTGCTTTTAACGTCCCGTTAATGCGTTCCACCAAGCCTGCGGACTGCGGATGATAAATGCAGTGTGTCTTGATGTTTGTCCCGATAAACAAGCTTATCTGTGCTGAGTTTACAAAATGAGCTCCATTGTCGCTAGACAAAAGGCTAGGTATTCCCCATTTGGGAATAATTTCAGTCATAAAAGCCTTTGCCACCACTGGAGCTGTCTGTCCTTTGGCCGGAAACACCTCCACCCATTTAGAGAACATATCAACCATAACGAGGCAATGTTTTTTCCCCTCTGACGGTGTTAGCTCAACAAAATCCATCATCAGATGTTCAAATGGTCGTGTTGGTGGTTTGTGTGCTGCCTGTCGTGTTATATTCACTCCTCTGCCAATGTTGTGTTGTGCCCATATTTCTGGAAGCTTTACAAAATTTTTCTGCAAATGTAGTGAACCCCTTTGTAAACCATGTCTGCGTGATAGCTACCACCATTACCCCTTTTGAGATATGGTCTAACCCATGTGTTAACTTAGCAAAATGTGGGAAAAAGTGTTTTGGGAGACATGGTTTAGAATCTGGCCCTAGCCAGATGCCAGTGTTAAAGGTGCACCCTACTGTTTTCCACTGTTGTCTTTCTTGTGGTGTAGCATGTGTCTTGCATAGCAATCACAGACTCTGGAAGGGAGAAGTGATCCTCTGCAGTGAGGGCTAAGGTGTCAAGTGTGAGGGGCAGGCGTGCAGCTGCTTTGGCAGCTATATCAGCACGACTGTTACCCCTAGAGACAGCATCTTGCGCCCCTGTGTGTGCAGTGCATTTACATACAGCTACCCTTGTTGGTAGTAGAATAGCAGTCAAAAGATCGTTGATCAAATGATGATGTAAAATGGGCTTACCGTCAGATTTCAGAAATTGTTGGTGTTTCCACAGTGCACCAAAGTCGTGCACCACTCCAAAAGCATACCTTGAATCAGTGAAGATGGTAACAGATGAGCTATCAGCCAACTTACATGCTTCCGTGAGGGCAATGAGCTCAGCAGCCTGTGCAGACAAATGGTTTGGGAGAGATTTAGCAATCATAGTTTCAGTGTCAGAAACTACAGCAAAGCCTACCTGTCCCTGTCCTGTTTGTGGGCAGCGCGAGGCTGACCCATCTACATACAAAATGAGGTCTGGATTCCCAAGGGAGTATCCGAAAGATCTGGGCGAGGTGTGCATGTTTGCGCCAGCTCTGCCAAACAGTCATGCGGTTCTCCCTCCTCTGGTGTAGGCATAAGAGAAGCAGGGTTAAGCACAGTACAACGTTTAACTGTTACGTTAGGCAGTTAAGAAGTTAAGAAGTACTGTGTGATAACGTAGGTATCGTGCTGCAGATAAATGTGAAGCCTTTTGTTCAAGTAGGATCAAAGAGACAGCATGTGGGACTAGCAGTGTGAGTGGAGCATATCCTACTATGTCACGTGATGCCGCCAAGACCATTTCAGCAGCTGCTACAGCCCTGAGACAAATCGGAAGTCCTGCTGCAACTGGATCGAGTTTTGCAGAGAAATAGGCCACTGGTCTTAACCTGTCTCCATGCGGCTGCTGGAGAACAGACGTCATGCATCCTACGCGTTCATCCACTGTCTGAGTGAAATGAAGATTTGGGTTAGGCAAACCTAAGGTTGGAGGACTTTGAAAGGCCTTTTTAAGATCTACAAAGGCCTGCTCAGCCTCAACAGTCCAGGTTATCAAATTGTGTGCAGTCAGCCCCTTACCGTGTATCACGTCCCCTAAAGGTTGAACAAGTTCCGCGTAATTTGGGATGAAAACACGACATCATTGGTTTTTTTGTCAACGGTTTTGGTAGGGAAACAATTGCCTCAATCCGCAAAGGAGACAAGGTTTTCCCTGACCCAGAAATGTCATGTCCCAGGAAGTGGACCTCTTGTTTTACAAACTGCAATTTTTTAAGACTGGCTTTGTGTCCCTCAGTTGCAAGATGACACAATAGTGCAATCGTGTCTTGCTCACACAACTCTTGTGTTGAGCTTCCAATCAAAATGTCGTCTACGTACTGCAGCAGACTTGAACCTAGGTTCGGTGTGAAGCTCTCTAGGCTGTCGCGCAGTGCATCATTGTAGATGGTCGGAGATTCAGTGTATCCCTGACAAAGGCGTGTGAAAGTGTATGGTTTTCCATCAAACAGGAAAAGGAACCAGAACTGACTGTCTTTGTCCACCGGGACACTGAAAAAAGCATTAGACAAATCAACAACAGAGAACCATTTAGCATTACTTTTAATTCCCTGTAGGATTGTGTATGGATTTGGCACATTTGGTGCTCGAGCATGAACAGCTGCATTGACAGCTTTCAAGTCCTGAACAAAACGCCATTCCGTCGGAATGCCCTTTGGCCGTATTTTCTTTACCGGAAAAATCGGTGTTCTTACAGGAGAATCTGGACACAGAATTATAACTCCTGTAGCCAATAAGGAGTTAAAAACGGGTCGGATTCCATTAATAGCTTCCTGTTTTAACGGATACTGATGTTTCTGAGGTCTGTAGTCCGAACGTGGTATTATGACGACAGGTTGACAGTTTTTAATCAACCCCACGTCATATTTATGTGTCGCCCAAAGGTGTGTTGGCACTTTAGCTAAAAGTGGTGAGACGTCAGTAGGTAAAATGTTTTTACCGTGCAAAAATGTGTCAGTTGTAGGTGCAGTTTTACTCAATGTATAGATACTGCGGATATAAGGCACGCGCCATGATTTGAAAAGTTTTCTATAATTTCCTGTTGAGGGAGAATATGAAATACAGTCATCAGCCGTGTCAGTCCAGTCAGTCAGTTTCTCACAGGTCATGACAAAGTGTCCTGGGTCTGTCTGCTGGTCTGTGGGAGACAAAGATAGAAGAATGTGAGCTACAGAGTCAGAAATTCTGAAAAACTTTTTCTGTCAGTCAAGGCTACCGTCACTGCGCACGTGTGCGTGTGCCAGTAGCCAGTAGACAACTCTAGCTCCTCTTTGGACTGGTCAAGGAATTTGTCAACATATTCTTTGTCTGGAGTTGGGGAGACATGAGAGATGCAATGCATTTGTTGTGGTGTTCTCAGCACTGCTAAAGGTGATACTAGTTGTTGTGCTTCTGTCAGGAGATCGATTGCCTGACAAAGGTTAATGTCCCATAGAAATGTGAAAGAGTGTGTGTTTTTTGATTTTAACAAAAACATGTCAGGAAAAAAATGATTTTTATCAAAACGCACAACCCTGAGGCCAGTGGGGGTAGGAATTACCCCTATACCAAAAACACACATAAAATCTCTGCCTAATAAATTTACCGGGCACAC
The DNA here is from genome assembly GCF_004354835.1 of Perca flavescens. Lineage (NCBI taxonomy): Eukaryota > Metazoa > Chordata > Actinopteri > Perciformes > Percidae > Perca > Perca flavescens. Next base: position 854,365 of record NC_041349.1, read on the forward strand.
AAGTGAGAGCAAAAATGAGCATTTTGCTCTTCTATCTGGGTCTGGATCTGTAGGATCTGTGTGCAGTCATTTTTTTCTGGCAATACCATACCACTCGCACTTCTAGAAAGAATTACTCCACCAGAAAGTTTTTGTTTAGGAAACAATGATTTTTCAAAACCGAATTTGTAGCCCCTGAATCAACCAAGAATTCTATTTCCCTCCCTGTATTGTCAACACTGTTGCAGGCAGTTTTTATACACATCTGATGAATACATAGCATAAGTAGGCATTTTCTCTGCTAATTCCTTCTGTTCTATATGCTGTATTGCATCTAATATGTTTTGCCTATTGTTTGGGGGTGGTGTAGGTGTTTGTGGTATGCAGGAAAGCATGTCTTCATTGCAAGCATGTGTATCTTTGTGTGTGTGCATGTTACCCTCCTTAACAGGCGCACTCGTGTCATCCATTCCGTCCATTCCACCACTCTTTCCCACCGCCTGTCAATCTGCAAACTGCTGAGGGTCGTTGCGCCGTCCCTTAGACGTGTCCTTCTTGGGGTGGGGACATTCGTAGGCCCAATGCCCTTTCGCGCCACAATTGTAGCAAGTGTCTTTGTCCACTACCCGTGTGTTGTCCAGGCTCCTGCCTCTGCCTCCTCTGCCTTTTCCTCTTCCTCTCCCTTTGCCTTTTCCTCTGGCTGCACTCCTTCTTTCTTGAGACATTGCTGCCACAGTTTTTATGAGGGTTAACTGTGCAGCTTCACTGTTCTGTTGTCTTTTCTTCTCCGTCTTTTCTCTTGTGCTGGTCAGGATTTTCTCAGCATGCTTAGCATGTCTAACAATCTCCGTCAGGGCTGAATCGGGCAGTCCAATGCAGGTTTTTTCCACTTCAGCTCTAATGTCAGGGAGCAGCCCATTCAAAAACACGTTTTTGAAATGAGCTTCCCAAAGTTCAACCACTGCTCCGGCAGCAGTTGTGCGAGCGATGCCGCTGTGTCTATCAAAAGTCTCAGACAATCGGTGCTGGAAGTCCTCCACCGTCTCGCTGCTTGGTGTTTGCCACACGTGTCATGTCGATTCTGTCTGGAAACACGGTTTCTATGCCAGTGAAGAGCTCCTCCAGCAGGTCATTGTAGCCATCATTTGCTCTATTTGCTCTATTTGGATGGTGGAGGATTGGATCATCGGTTGGGTCTTCGGGGAGAAGGTGTCGGATCTTTGCATAGTCCATAGGCCCCAGGTTTATCATCAGAAGACGTCGTATTTCTGGAACAGTGGGCAGAAAAGTCTCAATGAATGCCTGAAGGGCCATGTTAAATTGTGCACCAGAGTTTTTGCACGGGGGAAGGTGGCTTGTCGCTTGTCTAATGTCCAATTCAGTCCAGGCCCTATACACCAGGCCTATTTCCCCTCCTTGTGTAGGGACTTGAATCATCGGAAATGCATCAGCTTTCAAGTCCTCATCAGTTTCCTCTGTGAGGCCTTGGAATACTGGCAATCCAGCTGCATCAGTGCGGCGGAGGAGTGAGATGAGTTGTTCCCGTGCCCGATCGCCTCTCGTCTGTCGGGTCGTCGGTCTTCCTCTTTCGTGCGGCGGGGATTGGGAACAGGGGTGGGATGTCCGAGACCAGATCCACGGTTTTCAAACTCGGATAGAGAGGAGAAAATGTGTCAGTGACATTGTTCATCTCTTTTTCTTTTTTCTCTGTTTTGTTAGTATCAGTCATGCTCAACAGTGTCATCTGTGTCTGTAACTGCTTCCTCTCTCTGTTATCAGCTTCTTTCATCCACACATTAAAACGTGCCTTGTTGTTATCCTCAATTCGTTCTAAGACCTCTGTTTTAATTGTTTTCTTCCCCTTCAATTTTTCCTCCTCTGTCTGTACATCTAATTTTAGCATCCTCAGCTTCGCTACACTCAGGGAACCATTTGGCGGAAAGACAAAGTTTTTTGACCAATAAGATAGACACCGCAAACAATCCGGTCCATATTTATGAGTCATTTCTCCCTCTATGGGTCCAGTTGCATCACTGGAACGGGACATTTTGTTTCCCATAATTGATTCTTGGACTTTATAGTATACTATGTCTTGCTCGATGTGATCGTCACCACACCGCGAGGTTATTTGTTCGGGAAACTTACGTGAAAACCCGTGTACAGCACTGCGGACGAAATCAATTTAATAGTCAAATAACTCGACCTATTTAGTATGTTTTGCCTTGTTGCAGTCTGTTTCTAAATAATCAAGAGGCTCTTCTAAAGAGTATAGACTATTTGTTTTTGCTCGGGAAACTTGTATAAAAACCCGGTGCAACCCTGCAGTCAAAATCTCTTAAATAGTTAACTATTTTATTTACTCTGCAGTCCGCCTCTTTAATCAGGAAACGTGCTATCAGTTTCGTAGATTAAGTCTTTAGGCCTTGCCTACTGTTCTGCCAGTTGTCTTACTGGTCTTGTCCGTCAATCAATTGTCTTATCACCATATGAGAATTCAATCATAAATATGTCCGTGTCTGCCAAAAGATGTCATTCATAACCTCAGTTATATTTTTGTTACCCAAAAATGGCCCAAAAAAATAAAATAAAATAAATGAATAAATACCCAGTTACTCAGTCTCAAAAGTCAGAATTAGTTTCATTTGTTTGTATTCACAATACTAATGATTTTTGTCATTTTTTGGAATATCTGTCCAAAATATTGATTTTATAATCCAATTGAATCAGTGTATGGATCTTACCCGTGCCGCCAGAAATCTCTTCCTGTTCGTTTTACGGACTGGAAAAACAGCTTGGAGTCCTCCGCGGTCCTGGCCCCTTCTCTCTGAAAATGTTTTTATTTCGAGGTATAGAGGCAGGCTGATCGTTGATCTCCTGGTTTGCAAGACTCCAGGCCCACGGAGTCTTCCGTGCCGCTGTTCTCAACCATCCTGCCGACAACGCCAATCTGTGATAGAAATTTTCTTGCAGCAGCAGAGTTTAGTAAATATCAATGATAAAAATGAATACGAATAAAGACTGTTTGAGAATCAAACCAAAATCTGGTCTTTGAGCATTTATTATATTTTGCAAAATATGAGAATACAGATTCACAGGTACACGCAGTACAACTGAATGAGCATTTCTAAACTAAAATCTAAACATCACATCATCATATAGTAACCTCTCTTTAGCCACCCCTCTCACTTTATCTTATGGCCTGGCCATAGTTCAAAAGAGGACATCATGAAAAGTCAAACTATCCTTACCTTCCCCTTTGGCCCTGTTCTTTTCATTAGCCTAAACAACAGCGTATCTCAGGAGGCAGAAGGAAACATGGTTTTGTGGCCTTCTCAACTTTGTCTGCAAAAAAGTTAAACAAATGAGAGGCTAGTGTCTCTCCAAAAATAAAGCTTCTAGGCTAAGAGTTCATGGTTGCAGCTGTCCCTCTCTAGTCTTTAAGAGTCTAGGAGGAAGGAACAGCTTTCTATGGAGGTTTTAAACAATCTTTAAGCAAATGGTTAAAATCATTAATCAATAATGGTTAAAATAAAATTTGCCACCACACAGTTTCACAGAATCGCAAAAAATTCTGTGATGGGCCCACGGAAGAATTACGTGAAATGAACACGGCCCCTTAAGTTAAGGAAAAGGTCTCTGGCTTATGTTTCCATGACACGTGGGACAACAACGGGACGGTTGGGTTTAATAAAAGAAGAAAGCTACGTTTGGTTTAGGAAACGTGACATGTGGGACCCGATCCCCGGTCTCCTGGGTTAAGGTCCTCTACTGTTTGACCCATCCACCACCCCAGCCACCCTCCCTACGCAGATCTTCGGGCTTTCATACTACTCGCTAGCGTAGTCGCTCTTAATGCTACGTCATCTTCTCATTGACTTTACATTGGCGTTGTTTTCCGTGGTGGTCACACAGAATGTTCACACCTTCCCTGCCACCACCACGTAATGAGCTGTTAACAGTTTGTGATCATTTCACGGGATTCTGTGAGACCAGGCTGGTCATGAGACCAGGCTGATGAACAAATATCAAACTACGAAGAAGATGTGGATGGTGCAACAAGTCAGGTGTGCTTTGTTCTTTCAGGGAATGATTATAAAGATTATCTAAGAATATGTTTAAATCATCTCTCTAACTGGGAGGTTTTATAACGAATATGTTTAGATCATCTCCTCTCTAACTGGGAGGTTTTATAAAGAATATGTTAGATCATTTCCTCTCTAACTGGGAGGTTTTATAATGAATATGTTAGATCATTTCCTCTCTAACTGGGAGGTTTTATAAAGAATATGTTAGATCATTTCCTCTCTAACTGGGAGGTTTTATAAAGAATATGTTGGATCATCTCCTCTCTAACTGGGAGGTTTTATAAAGAATATGTTAGATCATCTCCTCTCTAACTGGGAGGTTTTATAAAGAATATGTTAGATCATCTCCTCTCTAACTGGGAGGTTTTATAAAGAATATGTTAGATCATTTCCTCTCTAACTGGGAGGTTTTATAAAGAAAATGTTAGATCATCTCCTCTCTAACTGGGAGGTTTTATAGAGAATATGTTAGATCATTTCCTCTCTAACTGGGAGGTTTTGGGACTGATTGGTGGGATTGCTTTGGACAAAGTCCACACAGAGATCCACTGGTAAGAGCCAATGAGCTTTAACCATGTATCAGCTCATTTAAATAGCTCACGTTACTGGATTGTGTCAACAGTTAACTTCATTTAATATTGGATGTGACGCTTCCTTCCTGAAACTGTTTAGCAGAGCCACCATTGCTGCGTCTGGAGTGAGTGTGATTGGTTTAAATAAATGTAAACAACCCAGAGAGTCTATTCTCCAGGAGTGACGGCTCTCATCTTCCTCTGCAGAGCTGTGCAGATAGAGCTGGCAGTACGACACTAGTTATTGTATCATATAACTCCCAATTAACATCAGAGACTTTTGGATAAACACATCAGCTCAAATAATTATTAATTATTATTACTAATGGCGTCACACCGTCTTAAAAAAGATGTTCATGTTTAACAACTTTAAACACATAAACTTGTTGGAGAATATTTACATTAAAATGTTTATTTACATCAACTTTTGCAACATTTGTAAACATTCTGCAGCATTATGATTTAGAGGATTATAGTCAACGTGAGAACATCCTGATAAGTTACATTTATTATATTATTTTATTATTGATTTAATAAACCTGAACCCTGATTCTCTCTGAGACACCTGAGCAGGTAAAATAAATATGAGATCCTTCTGTCTCTCTGCTGTTCAACATCAGACTGCTGCGCCTGGTAACTGATGACTCATCAGTTTCTGATTGGCTGCTGAAGGACCTGGATAGGTAATTGAAAGTTAAGAGTCGGGACTTTCCAGAGACTCTGCATTCAGGTTACTGATGTCCTCAGAGAACTAAACTAAAACTCACATTAAGACTCACATTACTGATGATAGTGATACTACACACACACACACACACACACACACACACACACACACACACACACACACACAAACACAAACTCAAACACACACACACACACACACACACACACACACACACACACACACACACACACAAACACACAGACACACAGACACACACACACACACACACACACACACACACACACACACACACACACACACACACACACACACACACACACACACACACACACACACACACACACACACACACAAACCTGTCTAACCCTAAGACTGCTGCTGTTATTTCTTCTTTGGTCATGAAGTGTAAAGTGTGTCTTGCAGTTAGAATCCTGTATATATATATTATGTATATAGATATACAATTCAATTTTCAATTCAATTCAATTCAATTTTATTTATAGTATCAAATCATAACATAGGTTATCTCGAGACACTTTACAGATAGAGTAGGTCTAGACCACACTCGTTAATTTACAAAGCCCCAACAATTCCAACAATTACAGTAATTCCCTCAAGAGCAAGCAGTGCGACAGTGGGGAGGAAAAACTCCCTCTTGGGAAGAAACCTCGGACAGACCCAGGCTCTTGGTAGGAGGTGTCTGACGGGACAGACCCAGGCTCTTGGTAGGTGGTGTCTGACAGGACAGACCCAGGCTCTTGGTAGGAGGTGTCTGAAGGGACAGACCCAGGCTCTTGGTAGGAGGTGTCTGACGGGACAGACCCAGGCTCTTGGTAGGAGGTGTCTGAAGGGACAGACCCAGGCTCTTGGTAGGAGGTGTCTGACGGGACAGAGCCAGGCTCTTGGTAAGAGGTGTCTGACGGGACAGACCCAGGCTCTTGGTAGGAGGTGTCTGACGGGACAGACCCAGGCTCTTGGTTGGAGGTGTCTGACGGGACAGACCCAGACTCTTGGTAGGCGGTGTCTGACGGGACAGACCCAGGCTCTTGGTCGGAGGTTTCTGACGGGACAGACCCAGGCTCTTGGTAGGAGGTGGGAAAGACTGACGGGACAGACCCAGGCTCTTGGTAGGGGGTGTCTGACGGGACAGACCCAGGCTCTTGGTAGGAAGTGTCTGACGGGACAGACCCAGGCTCTTGGTAGGAGGTGTCTGATGGGACAGACCCAGGCTCTTGGTAGGAGGTGGGACAGACCCAGGCTCTTGGTAGGGGGTGTCTGATGGGACAGACCCAGGCTCTTGGTAGGAGGTGTCTGACAGGACAGACCCAGGCTCTTGGTAGGAGGTGGGACAGACCCAGGCTCTTGGTAGGAGGTGTCTGACGGGACAGACCCAGGCTCTTGGTAGGAGGTGTCTGACGGGACAGACCCAGGCTCTTGGTAGGCGGTGTCTGACGGGCCAGTTGGGGGTGTGATGAACAGTGGTGATAATAGTCACATTAATAATGGAACAGTGACTGGATGTAGCAGGAAGCAGCAGGAAGAAGCAGGGTTCAGCAGGAAGCAGCAGGAAGCAGCAGTGTTCAGCAGGAAGCAGCAGAGTTCAGCAGGAAGCAGCAGGAAGCAGCAGGAAGCAGCAGGAAGCTGCATGTTCTGCAGGAAGCAGCAGGGTTCAGCAGGAAGCAGCAGGGTTCAGCAGGAAGCTGCAGGGTTCAGCAGGAAGCAGCAGGAAGCAGCAGGGTTCAGAAAGAAGCAGCAGGGTTCAGCAGGAAGCAGCAGAGTTCAGCAGGAGCAGCAGAGTTCAGCAGGAAGCAGCAGGAAGCAGCAGGGTTCAGAAAGAAGCAGCAGGGTTCAGCAGGAAGCAGCAGAGTTCAGCAGGAAGCAGCAGAGTTCAGCAGGAAGCAGCAGGAAGCAGCAGGGTTCAGCAGGAAGCAGCAGGGTTCAGCAGGAAGCAGCAGGAAGCAGCAGGTTCAGCAGGAAGCAACAGGGTTCAGCAGGAAGCAGCAGGAAGCAGCAGGACGCAGCAGGGTTCAGCAAGACGCAGCAGGGTTCAGCAGGAAGCAGCAGGAAGCAGCAGGGTTCAGCAGGAAGCTGCAGGGTTCAGCAGGAGGCAGCAGGAAGCAGCAGGAAGCAGCAGGGTTCAGCAGGAAGCAGCAGGAAGCAGCAGGGTTCAGAAGGGTTCAACAGGAAGCAGCAGGAAGCAGCAGGGTTCAGAAAGAAGCAGCAGGGTTCAGCAGGAAGCAGCAGAGTTCAGCAGGAGTAGCAGGGTTCAGCAGGAAGCAGCAGAGTTCAGCAGGAAGCAGCAGAGTTCAGCAGGAAGCAGCAGGGTTCAGCAGGAAGCAGCAGGGTTCAGCAGGAAGCAGCAGGAAGCAGCAGGAAGCAGCAGGAATTAGCAGGGTTCAGCAGGAAGCAGCAGGGTTCAGCAGGAAGCAGCAGATAGCAGCAGGACGCAGCAGGGTTCAGCAGGAAGCTGCAGGGTTCAGCAGAAAGCAGCAGGAAGCAGCAGCGTTCAGCATGAAGCAGCAGGGTTCAGCAGGAAGCAGCAGGCTTCAGCAGGACGCAGCAGGGTTCAGCAGGAAGCTGCAGGGTTCAGCAGAAAGCAGCAGGAAGCAGCAGCGTTCAGCATGAAGCAGCAGGGTTCAGCAGGAAGCAGCAGGCTTCAGCAGGACGCAGCAGGGTTCAGCAGGAAGCAGCAGGAAGCAGCAGGAAGCAGCAGGGTACAGCAGGAAGCAGCAGGGTTCAGCAGGAGCAGCAGAGTTCAGCAGGAAGCAGCAGGAAGCAGCAGGGTTCAGAAAGAAGCAGCAGGGTTCAGCAGGAAGCAGCAGAGTTCAGCAGGAAGCAGCAGAGTTCAGCAGGAAGCAGCAGGAAGCAGCAGGGTTCAGCAGGAAGCAGCAGGAAGCAGCAGGGTTCAGCAGGAAGCAGCAGGGTGCAGCAGGAAGCAGCAGGAAGCAGCAGGACGCAGCAGGGTTCAGCAGGAAGCAGCATGACGTTGCAGGGTTCAGCAGGAAGCAGCAGGGTTCAGCAGGAAGCAGCAGGACGCAGCAGGGTTCAGCAGGAAACAGCATGACGTTGCAGGGTTCAGCAGGAAGCAGCAAAGTTCAGCAGGAAGCTGCAGGAAGCAGCAGGAAGCAGCAGAAAGCAGCAGGAAGCAGCAGGGTTCAGCAGGAAGCAGCAGGGTTCAGCAGGAAGCAGCAGGAAGCAGCAGGGTTCAGCAGGAAGCAGCAGGGTTCGGAAAGGTTCAACAGGAAGTTGCAAGGTTCAGCAGGAAGCAGCAGGGTTCAGCAGGAAGCAGCAGGTAGCAGCAGGAAGCAGCAGGGTTCAGCAGGAAGCAGCAGGGTTCAGCAGGAAGCAGCAGGAAGGAGCAGGACGCAGCAGGGTTCAACAGGAAGCAGCAGGAAGCAGCAGGACGCAGCAGGGTTCAGCAGGAAGCTGCAGGGTTCAGCAGGAAGCAGCAGGAAGCAGCAGGACGCAGCAGGGTTCAGCAGGAAGCAGCAGGAAGCAGCAGGAAGCAGCAGGGTTCAGCAGGAAGCAGCATGACGTTGCAGGGTTCAGCAGGAAGCAGCAGGGTTCAGCAGGAAGCAGCAGATAGCAGCAGGACGCAGCAGGGTTCAGCAGGAAGCTGCAGGGTTCAGCAGGAAGAAGCAGGAAGCAGCAGGGTTCAGCAGGAAGCAGCAGGGTTCAGCAGGAAGCAGCAGGGTTCAGCAGGAAGCAGCAGGGTTCAACAGGAAGCAGCAGGAAGCAGCAGGGTTCAGAAAGAAGCAGCAGGGTTCAGCAGGAAGCAGCAGAGTTCAGCAGGAAGCAGCAGAGTTCAGCAGGAAGCAGCAGGGTTCAGCAGGAAGCAGCAGGGTTCAGCAGGAAGCAGCAGAGTTCAGCAGGAAGCAGCAGCGTTCAGCAGGAAGCAGCAGGAAGCAGCAGGGTTCAGCAGGAAGCAGCAGGAAGCAGCAGGGTTCAGCAGGAAGCAGCAGGGTGCAGCAGGAAGCAGCAGGAAGCAGCAGGACGCAGCAGGGTTCAGCAGGAAGCAGCATGACGTTGCAGGGTTCAGCAGGAAGCAGCAGGGTTCAGCAGGAAGGAGCAGGACGCAGCAGGGTTCAGCAGGAAACAGCATGACGTTGCAGGGTTCAGCAGGAAGCAGCAAAGTTCAGCAGGAAGCTGCAGGAAGCAGCAGGAAGCAGCAGAAAGCAGCAGGAAGCAGCAGGGTTCAGCAGGAAGCAGCAGGGTTCAGCAGGAAGCAGCAGGAAGCAGCAGGGTTCAGCAGGAAGCAGCAGGGTTCGGAAAGGTTCAACAGGAAGTTGCAAGGTTCAGCAGGAAGCATCAGGGTTCAGCAGGAAGCAGCAGGTAGCAGCAGGAAGCAGCAGGGTTCAGCAGGAAGCAGCAGGGTTCAGCAGGAAGCAGCAGGGTTCAGCAGGAAGCAGCAGGAAGGAGCAGGACGCAGCAGGGTTCAACAGGAAGCAGCAGGAAGCAGCAGGACGCAACAGGGTTCAGCAGGAAGCTGCAGGGTTCAGCAGGAAGCAGCAGGAAGCAGCAGGACGCAGCAGGGTTCAGCAGGAAGCAGCAGGAAGCAGCAGGAAGCAGCAGGGTTCAGCAGGAAGCAGCATGACGTTGCAGGGTTCAGCAGGAAGCAGCAGGGTTCAGCAGGAAGCAGCAGATAGCAGCAGGATGCAGCAGGGTTCAGCAGGAAGCTGCAGGGTTCAGCAGGAAGCAGCAGGAAGCAGCAGGGTTCAGCAGGAAGCAGCAGGGTTCAGCAGGAAGCAGCAGGGTTCAGCAGGAAGCAGCAGGGTTCAGCAGGAAGCAGCAGGGTTCAACAGGAAGCAGCAGGAAGCAGCAGGGTTCAGAAAGAAGCAGCAGGGTTCAGCAGGAAGCAGCAGAGTTCAGCAGGAGTAGCAGAGTTCAGCAGGAAGCAGCAGGAAGCAGCAGGGTTCAGAAAGAAGCAGCAGGGTTCAGCAGGAAGCAGCAGAGTTCAGCAGGAAGCAGCAGAGTTCAGCAGGAAGCAGCAGGGTTCAGCAGGAAGCAGCAGGGTTCAGCAGGAAGCAGCAGGAAGCAGCAGGAAGCAGCAGGAATTAGCAGGGTTCAGCAGGAAGCAGCAGGGTTCAGCAGGAAGCAGCAGATAGCAGCAGGACGCAGCAGGGTTCAGCAGGAAGCTGCAGGGTTCAGCAGAAAGCAGCAGGAAGCAGCAGCGTTCAGCATGAAGCAGCAGGGTTCAGCAGGAAGCAGCAGGCTTCAGCAGGACGCAGCAGGGTTCAGCAGGAAGCTGCAGGGTTCAGCAGAAAGCAGCAGGAAGCAGCAGCGTTCAGCATGAAGCAGCAGGGTTCAGCAGGAAGCAGCAGGCTTCAGCAGGATGCAGCAGGGTTCAGCAGGAAGCAGCAGGAAGCAGCAGGAAGCAGCAGGGTACAGCAGGAAGCAGCAGGGTTCAGCAGGAGCAGCAGAGTTCAGCAGGAAGCAGCAGGAAGCAGCAGGGTTCAGAAAGAAGCAGCAGGGTTCAGCAGGAAGCAGCAGAGTTCAGCAGGAAGCAGCAGAGTTCAGCAGGAAGCAGCAGGAAGCAGCAGGGTTCAGCAGGAAGCAGCAGGAAGCAGCAGGGTTCAGCAGGAAGCAGCAGGGTGCAGCAGGAAGCAGCAGGAAGCAGCAGGACGCAGCAGGGTTCAGCAGGAAGCAGCATGACGTTGCAGGGTTCAGCAGGAAGCAGCAGGGTTCAGCAGGAAGCAGCAGGACGCAGCAGGGTTCAGCAGGAAACAGCATGACGTTGCAGGGTTCAGCAGGAAGCAGCAAAGTTCAGCAGGAAGCTGCAGGAAGCAGCAGGAAGCAGCAGAAAGCAGCAGGAAGCAGCAGGGTTCAGCAGGAAGCAGCAGGGTTCAGCAGGAAGCAGCAGGAAGCAGCAGGAAGCAGCAGGGTTCAGCAGGAAGCAGCAGGGTTCGGAAAGGTTCAACAGGAAGTTGCAAGGTTCAGCAGGAAGCAGCAGGGTTCAGCAGGAAGCAGCAGGTAGCAGCAGGAAGCAGCAGGGTTCAGCAGGAAGCAGCAGGGTTCAGCAGGAAGCAGCAGGAAGGAGCAGGACGCAGCAGGGTTCAACAGGAAGCAGCAGGAAGCAGCAGGACGCAGCAGGGTTCAGCAGGAAGCTGCAGGGTTCAGCAGGAAGCAGCAGGAAGCAGCAGGACGCAGCAGGGTTCAGCAGGAAGCAGCAGGAAGCAGCAGGAAGCAGCAGGGTTCAGCAGGAAGCAGCATGACGTTGCAGGGTTCAGCAGGAAGCAGCAGGGTTCAGCAGGAAGCAGCAGATAGCAGCAGGACGCAGCAGGGTTCAGCAGGAAGCTGCAGGGTTCAGCAGGAAGCAGCAGGAAGCAGCAGGGTTCAGCAGGAAGCAGCAGGGTTCAGCAGGAAGCTGCAGGGTTCAGCAGGAAGCAGCAGGGTTCAGCAGGAAGCAGCAGGGTTCAGCAGGAAGCTGCAGGGTTCAGCAGGAAGCAGCAGGGTTCAGCAGGAAGCTGCAGGGTTCAGCAGGAAGCTGCATGACATTGCAGGGCACCGCTGAGCTCAGCAGGCAGTGCAGCAGGACCACGGCGACAGCTGGAACCAGGATCTTGGTGCCAACGTTCTCCAAGGAAATACGCTGGGGGAAAAAACATAAGGACTCCGGGGAGTAAACTCCCCAGAAGCTAGGATTAGTAACAAGCATTTCTGGGACGGGATACACACAAATAGTAATAGTAAAAGTAATAGAAAGGTAGAGGAGAGAGCAGCTCAGTGTGTCAAAGGAAGGAAGTCCCCCAGCAGTCTAGAACTATACTGCCCTACAAAGGCAAAACGCCGTAACATCATGTTTGGGCAAAAATGAGTTAATGTCACTTTTGGGGTATTTGAGACCTCCTTTATCATGTGAATAAATATCGTGAGTCAATTTGATTGTTTTAACGAGAAAATAAAAGACTATGACAACCGTAACATCCAAAAACATACGAGAAACCACAGCAGAACTCTTTACCTTTGTTCCGGCGCGCTGAAGTTGAGTTCAGGTGTTCTGACTTTGTTTAGCCAGCCATCAAGAGAGATGTTACTGTACTCTGGCCTCGTCGTACTGTCAAAGTTTGCCGCTTTTAATTGTCACCAAACTACGTAACATACACACGATATATCTTTCAAATAAAGTGGCGATGATTCCTACTCTGACAGTGTCCGTGACAGCCCGGAGCTAGCTAACTTTATAGTGCTAACGGTGATGCTGACACACCTCCTCACTTTGCGGAGCCTCACATCAGACGCCGAAAACGAATCATTAAATACACAGCTGGCATCCTACCTGTCCATGCAATCCGATAAAATCCATGGAAAATATAATCCATAGCAAAGCACATCATCTGCTGTATCCAGAACAATCCATACATGTTTGAGCCATATTTCCTTCTTGCAGGTGTTCATGTCAAATCTTACACAAATCCATAAAAGCACTAAGCTAGTTATTGCTAACGTCCGTACAAAGTATGCTAACCTAAATGTTATCTCAGAATTAAAAAGTAGTAATCCAAGTCAAGTTTGTTGACTGTGCATCTTGAGCAGTTTTGGTGGCCCTTCTTAACCCTTAACCAGGGGCTGTTCTAGGATCAGACCTTTAGGGGGGCTCAGCCCCTAATGAGAATATGACATGGATACAGTGCCTTGCAAAAGTGTTAAACATTATATATTTATTGTTAAACAATATATATACCTATGTATTCAATTATAATTAAATTATCTTTATTGAGAAAATATTTCTTGTATTTATTCATACTGTATACTGTACTGCAAAGTAACTTATCTGTCTGTTCAACTGTGTTAGTGTTGCCACACTATCCTGATCAAATAGCACTAAATAGTAACAACCAAATGTCTTCTATATAATTTAAAACAAATCCCTTGATGACTAGACCTTGGTTAGGTGTTCTTATAATGGAGGTCAGTATGGTGAACAGCAAGCAAATCTGGATCTGGATCTAACTGCAGGTCTCTGCTCCACATACTGGATCTGGATCTGACTACAGGTCTCACCACATACTGGATCTGGATCTAACTGCAGGTCTCACCACATACTGGATCTGGATCTACCTGTAGGTCTCACCACATACTGGATCTGGATCTAACTGCAGGTCTCACCACATACTGGATCTGGATCTAACTACAGGTCTCACCACATACTGGATCTGGATCTAACTGCAGGTCTCACCACATACTGGATCTGGATCTACCTGTAGGTCTCACCACATACTGGATCTGGATCTAACTGCAGGTCTCACCACATACTGGATCTGGATCTAACTACAGGTCTCACCACATACTGGATCTGGATCTAACTGCAGGTATCTGCTCCACATACTGGATCTGGATCTAACTGCAGGTCTCACCACATACTAGATCTGGATCTAACTGCAGGTCTCTGCTCCACATACTGGATCTGGATCTAACTGCAGGTCTCACCACATACTGGATCTGGATCTAACTGCAGGTCTCACCACATACTGGATCTGGATCTAACTGCAGGTCTCACAACATAATGGATCTGGATCTAACTACAGGTCTCGCCACATACTGGATCTGGATCTAACTGCAGGTCTCTGCTCCACATACTGGATCTGGATCTAACAGCAGGTCTCACCACATACTGGATCTGGATCTAACTGCAGGTCTCTGCTCCACATACTGGATCTGGATCTAACTACAGGTCTCACCACATACTGGATCTGGATCTAACTGCAGGTCTCACCATATACTGGATATGGATCTAACTGCAGGTCTCTGCTCCACATACTGGATCTGGATCTAACTACAGGTCTCACCACATACTGGATCTGGATCTAACTGCAGGTCTCTGCTCCACATACTGGATCTGGATCTAACTACAGGTCTCACCACATACTGGATCTGGATCTACCTGTAGGTCTCACCACATACTGGATCTGGATCTAACTGCAGGTCTCACCACATACTGGATCTGGATCTAACTACAGGTCTCACCACATACTGGATCTGGATCTAACTGCAGGTATCTGCTCCACATACTGGATCTGGATCTAACTGCAGGTCTCACCACATACTAGATCTGGATCTAACTGCAGGTCTCTGCTCCACATACTGGATCTGGATCTAACTGCAGGTCTCACCACATACTGGATCTGGATCTAACTGCAGGTCTCACCACATACTGGATCTGGATCTAACTACAGGTCTCACCACATACTGGATCTGGATCTAACTGCAGGTCTCTGCTCCACATACTGGATCTGGATCTAACAGCAGGTCTCACCACATACTAGATCTGGATCTAACTGCAGGTCTCTGCTCCACATACTGGATCTGGATCTAACTGCAGGTCTCACCACATACTGGATCTGGATCTAACTGCAGGTCTCACCACATACTGGATCTGGATCTAACTGCAGGTCTCACCACATAATGGATCTGGATCTAACTACAGGTCTCGCCACATACTGAATCTGGATCTAACTGCAGGTCTCTGCTCCACATACTGGATCTGGATCTAACAGCAGGTCTCACCACATACTGGATCTGGATCTAACTGCAGGTCTCTGCTCCACATACTGGATCTGGATCTAACTGCAGGTCTCACCACATACTGGATCTGGATCTAACTGCAGGTCTCACCACATACTGGATCTGGATCTAACTACAGGTCTCACCACATACTGGATCTGGATCTAACTGCAGGTCTCTGCTCCACATACTGGATCTGGATCTAACTACAGGTCTCACCACATACTGGATCTGGATCTAACTGCAGGTCTCTGCTCCACATACTGGATCTGGATCTAACTGCAGGTCTCACCACATACTGGATCTGGATCTAACTGCAGGTCTCACCACATACTGGATCTGGATCTAACTGCAGGTCTCACCACATACTGGATCTGGATCTAACTGCAGGTCTCACCACATACTGGATCTGGATCTAACTGCAGGTCTCACCACATACTGGATCTGGATCTAACTACAAGTCTCACCACATACTGTATCTGGATCTAACTGCAGGTCTCACCACATACTGGATCTGGATCTAACTACAAGTCTCACCACATACTGTATCTGGATCTAACTGCAGGTCTCTGCTCCACATACTGGATCTGGATCTAACTACAGGTCTCACCACATACTGGATCTGGATCTAACTGCAGGTCTCACCATATACTGGATATGGATCTAACTGCAGGTCTCTGCTCCACATACTGGATCTGGATCTAACTGCAGGTCTCACCATATACTGGATATGGATCTAACTGCAGGTCTCTGCTCCACATACTGGATCTGGATCTAACTACAGGTCTCACCACATACTGGATCTGGATCTAACTGAAGGTCTCTGCTCCACATACTGGATCTGGATCTAACTGCAGGTCTCACCACATACTGGATCTGGATCTAACTGCAGGTCTCTGCTCCACATACTGGATCTGGATCTAACTGCAGGTCTCACCACATACTGGATCTGGATCTAACTACAGGTCTCACCACATACTGGATCTGGATCTAACTGCAGGTCTCACCACATACTGGATCTGGATCTAACTACAGGTCTCACCACATACTGGATCTGGATCTAACTGCAGGTCTCACCACATACTGGATCTGGATCTAACTACAGGTCTCACCACATACTGGATCTGGATCTAACTGCAGGTCTCACTTCTTTTAAATCAAGTCTGAAGACTTTTCTGTTTGATGCTGCCTTTCTTTAAATCATTTCTTACACTACACACTCACTTTATTCTGTTTCTATTTCACCCCAGTATTATTCTATTTTTAATTTGTGTTTATATTCTCTTTACCAGATGTTTACCAGACGCATCAGCAGCTCTGTTTCTGATTGGCTGCTGTTGTGGAAGTGAAAGTTACGAGTCGGGACTTTCCAGATGCTGTGTTCAGGTGCTGCAGGAAATCTGAGTGTCTTCATAATAACTGAGTGTTACACCTGATCCTCAGTGTCAGAGGAGGAGGTGGTAATCTCCTGGTTTTACAGAGACACCTGAAGGCATCGTGTGGTCTGACTGGTTTTGGTGGTGAACAGAGAAAGAGGAAACAGTTCACCAAACACACCCTGACTCACAGATACAGTTGTTATGTTTCTTTCTACAGCTTTATTATAACACACACACACACACACACACACACACACACACACACACACACACACACACACACACACACACACATTATACTCATCATTTCATCTCTGTATTCAGCTCTAAAGGCAGCAGAGAAACAAACACATTATTTAAATAATATTATATTAATTATTTATATATTAATCTGATTAATTTCCATTTCTTTTGTAAAACACTTGCTGGTTTAATCTGATTATGTTGGAAATTATTTTCCCACAATGCATTGCTCAGAGGAAATAAAGGAGCATACAACAAAATATGTCAAATATTAAATCTTTAGAAACATGGTTCTTTGTTGTTGTGAACATATTCTATCATAATAATAAAACAGTAATATATTAATATATTAACGTTATCAGTAAAGACTAAAAGAAGAAGAAGTGTAAACCAGCTTAATGTTCAGAGATCACACGTCACAGTTCACCAAGAAGAAGAAGAGAGAATAAAACCTTTGGATCATGCTGGAGAGTTCAGGGAGACTTTAATCATCTAGAGAGGTACAGAAAGTAACGGTTATTACTGTTATATTATTACAATAACACAATCATGGTATGAATACTAAACATTAATAAGAGTCATGTTTTCTATTTAAAAAAAAACGGTGTATCAAACCACCTCTACGGTTCAGCATGCATGTTAACTATGGATTAATATAACCATAACCATATATTAATATAACCATAACCATAGATTAATACAACCATAACCATAGATTAATATAACCATAACCATAGATTAATATAACCATAACCATAACCATTGATTAATATAACCATAACCATAGATTAATATAACCATAACCATAGATTAATATAACCATAACTATAGATTAATATAACCATAACCATATATTAATATAACCATAACCATAGATTAATATAACCATAACCATAACAATAGATTAATATAACCATAACCATAACCATAGATTAATATAACCATAACCATAACCATAGATTAATATAACCATAACCATATATTAATATAACCATAACCATAGATTAATATAACCATAACCATAGATTAATATAACCATAACTATAGATTAATACAATCATAACCATAGATTAATATAACCATAACCATAGATTAATATAACCATAACCATAACCATAGATTAATATAACCATAACCATAGATTAATATAACCATAACTATAGATTAATATAACCATAACCATATATTAATATAACCATAACCATAGATTAATATAACCATAACCATAGATTAATATAACCATAACCATAGATTAATATAACCATAACCATAACCATAGATTAATATAACCATAACCATAGATTAATATAACCATAACCATAGATTAATATAACCATAACCATATATTAATATAACCATAACCATAGATTAATATAACCATAACCATAGATTAATATAACCATAACCATAGATTAATACAACCATAACCATAGATTAATATAACCATAACCATAACCATAGATTAATATAACCATAACTATAGATTAATATAACCATAACCATATATTAATATAACCATAACCATAGATTAATATAACCATAACCATAGATTAATATAACCATAACCATAACCATAGATTAATATAACCATAACCATAGATTAATATAACCATAACCATAGATTAATATAACCATAACTATAGATTAATATAACCATAACCATAGATTAATATAACCATAACCATAGATTAATATAACCATAACCATAGATTAATATAACCATAACCATAACCATAGATTAATATAACCATAACCATAGATTAATATAACCATAACTATAGATTAATATAACCATAACCATAGATTAATATAACCATAACTATAGATTAATATAACCATAACCATAGATTAATATAACCATAACCATAGATTAATATAACCATAACCATAGATTAATATAACCATAACTATAGATTAATATAACCATAACCATAGATTAATATAACCATAACCATAGATTAATATAACCATAACTATAGATTAATATAACCATAACCATAGATTAATATAAACATAACCATAGATTAATATAACCATAACCATAGATTAATATAACCATAACCATAACCATAGATTAATATAACCATAACCATAGATTAATATAACCATAACCATAGATTAATATAACCATGACTATAGATTAATACAACCATAACCATAGATTAATATAACCATAACCATAGATTAATATAACCATAACCATAGATTAATATAACCATAACTATAGATTAATATAACCATAACCATAGATTAATATAACCATAACCATAGATTAATATAACCATAACTATAGATTAATATAACCATAACCATAGATTAATATAACCATAACCATAGATTAATATAACCATAACCATAGATTAATATAACCATAACCATAGTGTGAAGTAGAGTTTAACTGCTGCTGTGAAACCAGCTCCACGTGATCAGAGGTAGAACTGGGAGGTAGAGACCAGAGACCAGAGACCAGAGACCAGAGACCAGAGACCAGAGACCAGAGCCAGGCCAAGCTTCTGGCTTTAGTTTCTCAGCCAGCATATCTCCACCAGACTCCATGTAAATAATCAGGACAGACACACACACACACACACACACACACACACACACACACACACACACACACACACACAGACGAACACACAGATACACACACACACACACACACACACACACACACACACACACACACACACACACACACACAGACGAACACACAGATACACACACACACAAACTACAAACAACAACAAGCATGGTCCTAACGTTAGGTTATAGTATATAGTTTATAACGTTAGGTTATAGTATACAGTTTATAACGTTAGGTTATAGCATACAGTTTATAACGTTAGGTTATAGTATATAGTTTATAACGTTAGGTTATAGTATACAGTTTATAACGTTAGTTTATAGTATATAGTTTATAACGTTAGGTTATAGTAAATAGTTTATAACGTTAGTTTATAGTATATAGTTTATAACGTTAGGTTATAGTATATAGTTTATAACGTTAGTTTATAGTATATAGTTTATAACGTTAGGTTATAGTATATAGTTTATAACGTTAGTTTATAGTATATAGTTTATAACGTTAGGTTATAGTATATAGTTTATAACGTTAGGTTATAGTATATAGTTTATAACGTTAGGTTATAGTATATAGTTTATAACGTTAGTTTATAGTATATAGTTTATAACGTTAGGTTATAGTATATAGTTTATAACGTTAGTTTATAGTATATAGTTTATAACGTTAGGTTATAGTATATAGTTTATAACGTTAAGTTATAGTATATAGTTTATAACGTTAGTTTATAGTATATAGTTTATAACGTTAGTTTATAGTATATAGTTTATAACGTTAGGTTATAGTATATAGTTTATAACGTTAGGTTATAGTATATAGTTTATAACGTTAGTTTATAGTATATAGTTTATAACGTTAGGTTATAGTATATAGTTTATAACGTTAGGTTATAGTATATAGTTTGTAACGTTAAGTTATAGTATATAGTTTATAACGTTAGGTTATAGTATATAGTTTATAACGTTAGGTTATAGTATATAGTTTATAACGTTAAGTTATAGTATATAGTTTATAACGTTAAGTTATAGTATATAGTTTATAACGTTAGGTTATAGTATATAGTTTATAACTTTAGGTTATAGTATATAGTTTATAATGTTAGGTTATAGTATATAGTTTATAACGTTAGGTTATAGTATATAGTTTATAACGTTAGGTTATAGTATATAGTTTATAACGTTAGTTTATAGTATATAGTTTATAACGTTAAGTTATAGTATATAGTTTATAACGTTGGGTTATAGTATATAGTTTATAACGTTAGGTTATAGTATATAGTTTATAACGTTAGTTTATAGTATATAGTTTATAACGTTAAGTTATAGTATATAGTTTATAACGTTAGGTTATAGTATATAGTTTATAACGTTAGGTTATAGTATATAGTTTATAACGTTAGTTTATAGTATATAGTTTATAACGTTAAGTTATAGTATATAGTTTATAACGTTAGGTTATAGTATATAGTTTATAACTTTAGTTTATAGTATATAGTTTATAACGTTAGGTTATAGTATATAGTTTATAACGTTAGGTTATAGTATATAGTTTATAACGTTAGGTTATAGTATATAGTTTATAACGTTAGGTTATAGTATATAGTTTATAACGTTAGTTTATAGTATATAGTTTATAACGTTAGGTTATAGTATATAGTTTATAACGTTAAGTTATAGTATATAGTTTATAACGTTAGTTTATAGTATATAGTTTATAATGTTAGTTTATAGTATATAGTTTATAACGTTAGGTTATAGAATGTAGTTTATAACGTTAAGTTATAGTATATAGTTTATAACGTTAGGTTATAGTATATAGTTTATAACGTTAGGTTATAGTATATAGTTTATAACGTTAGGTTATAGTATATAGTTTATAACGTTAGTTTATAGTATATAGTTTATAACGTTAGGTTATAGTATATAGTTTATAACGTTAGTTTATAGTATATAGTTTATAACGTTAGGTTATAGTATATAGTTTATAACGTTAGTTTATAGTATATAGTTTATAACCCTAGGTTATAGTATATAGTTTATAACGTTAGGTTATAGTATATAGTTTATAACGTTAGTTTATAGTATATAGTTTATAACGTTAGGTTATAGTATATAGTTTATAACGTTAGGTTATAGTATATAGTTTATAACGTTAGTTTATAGTATATAGTTTATAACGTTGGGTTATAGTATATAGTTTATAACGTTAGGTTATAGTATATAGTTTATAACGTTAGGTTATAGTATATAGTTTATAACGTTAGGTTATAGTATATAGTTTATAACGTTAGGTTATAGTATATAGTTTATAAGGTTAGTTTATAGTATATAGTTTATAACGTTAGGTTATAGTATATAGTTTATAACGTTAGGTTATAGTATATAGTTTATAACGTTAGTTTATAGTATATAGTTTATAACGTTAGGTTATAGTATATAGTTTATAACGTTAGGTTATAGTATATAGTTTATAACGTTAGTTTATAGTATATAGTTTATAACGTTAGGTTATAGTATATAGTTTATAACGTTAAGTTATAGTATATAGTTTATAACGTTAGGTTATAGTATATAGTTTATAACGTTAGTTTATTCACACACAACCTCCTAAATCCATGTAACAGTTGACACTCATCTATTGTTAGTGAGTGAGAGTCTGGCTCTGTGGAGCCCTGAACAGACCTGATACCAGAGTGTTATCAGGTCTGGGTTGTATCTCTATAGAAACAGGAAGCTGTTCCTGTTTAAATCTGAACACATTGTGATATTAATCTTCCAGTTTCTTTGACCAATAACAGCTGATTTCTTCTCTTCTTATCCAACTGTTGATTAGAGAGATTCCATTCAAAACGTTAAACTTCCATAGATTATAGATTCAGGGCCCACAACTTAAACGATTTCAAGTATTTAGTTGTTTATTTGTACATAATTTGGGCTTCCAGCTCATAAAACCCACGAAAACAGGATTTCAAAAAATTAGAATACTGTGAAGAAATCACCATTTACTTCTCAGTTTTTGCAGAAAAAAAAGAAATTAGGATCACATCAAATCAATCAAAATATGGTACTTTCAAAACGATACGTCAATCTTCAATACTTGGTGGGGAATCCCTTTGCCTTAATCAGTGCCTCGATGCCCCGTGGCATTGAGCCAGTCAGCCTGTGGCATTGCCTGGGAGTTCTGGAAGCCCAGATTTCCTTGATGCTTGCTGTCAGCTCTTCTTTGTTTTTGGGTCTGGTGCCCCTCATTTTCCTCTTGATAATACCTCCATAGATTCTCAATGGGGTTTAGGTCCGGCGAGTTGGCTGGCCAGTCAAGCACTGTGATGGCATGGGCATCAAACCAGGTTTTGGTGCTTCTGGCGGTATGGGCAGGGGCCAGGTCCTGCTGGAAGATGAAACCTGCATCTCCATACAGATCCTCAGCAGAAGGAATCATGAAGTCCTCTAAAACTTTATGGTAGACTGATGCGGTGACCTTGGATTTAAGAAAGCAGAGTTCACCAACACCTGCACTGGACATTGCACCCCAAATCATGACTGACTGTGGAGATTTCACACTGGACCTCAAGCAGCTTGGGTTCTGTTCCTCACCCGTCTTCCTCCAAACCCTTGGACCTCGATGCCCGAATGAAAGGCACACTTTACTTTAATCAGAAAACCTTGGACCACTGGCCAACAGTCCAGTCCTTCTTATGGTGATTTTTTCACAGTATTCTAATTTTTTGAAATCCTGTTTTCGTGGGTTTTATGAGCTGGAAGCCCAAATTATGTACAAATAAACAACTAAATACTTGAAATCGTTTAAGTTGTGGGCCCTGAATCTATAATCTATGGAAGTTTAACGTTTTGAATGGAAATATGGAAATAAATAAACTTTTCCATGATATTCTAATTTTTTGGAAAGGGTCTGTATATTAGTAATATATATATATATATATATATATATATATATATATATATATATATATATATATATATATATATATATATATGTACAGGCCAAAAGTTTTTATTTATTATTTTTTATTAATAAGGGAAATAATTCCACTAATTAACCCTGACAAGGCACACCTGTGAAGGTAAAACCATTTCAGGTGACTACCTCATGAAGCTCATTGAGAGAACACCAAGGGTTTGCAGAGTTATCAAAAAAAGCAAAGGGTGGCTACTTTGAAGAATCTAAAATATAAGACATGTACATACATACATGTAAGTACATAATTCCATATGTGTTCATTCATAATTTTGATGCCTTCAGTGAGAATCTACAATGTAAATAGTCATGAAAATAAAAAGGAAACGCATTGAATGAGAAGGTATGTCCAAACTTTTGGCCTGTACTGTATATATATATATATATATATATATATATATATATATATATATATATATATATTACTTTATATAAAAATGTCATCTAGTCAAACTGTAGGAAGTTTTTTAGCTCGACATCAACATCTGATTTAAAGCTATTATATTATATAGATTTTTTAAAAAATACTTCAAACTAGAAATAAGTTTTAAATATAACCATTAAAAGACTTTATAACCAGAATGTCTCACTAATGTGTCATCATGTCTGTATTACAGTTCATGTAGCAGCAGCAGCAGCCTGTTTCTACCTGGACACTGATGACATCATGTCATCTCTGCTCTCTGATTGGCTGATCAGAGTGTAAGAGATCATCTGCTGCTGGAGTTTCTCTCAGTCGTCCTCAGACTGTTGATCAGGTCTACAGAGAGACAGACAGGTTCAGGTCTACAGAGAGACAGACAGGTTCAGGTCTACAGAGAGACAGACAGGTTCAGGTCTACAGAGAGACTCAGACAGGTTCAGGTCTACAGAGAGACAGACAGGTTCAGGTCTACAGAGAGACTCAGACAGGTTCAAGTCTACAGAGAGACAGACAGGTTCAGGTCTACAGAGACTCAGACAGGTTCAGGTCTACAGAGAGACAGACAGGTTCAGGTCTATAGAGAGATAGACAGGTTCAGGTCTACAGAGAGACAGACAGGTTCAGGTCTACAGAGAGATGAAGATGATGAAGATGATGATGGTCCTCTCTGGTCTCATCTGTGTCTCAGCTGATGGTAAGACAGTCAGAACAACAGACAGTCAGAACAACAGACAGACAGAACAACAGACAGACAGAACAACAGACAGTCAGAACAACAGACAGACAGAACAACAGACAGTCAGAACAACAGTCAGTCAGAACAACAGACAGTCAGAACAACAGACAGTCAAAACAACAGACAGACAGAACAACAGTCAGTCAGTCAGAACAACAGACAGTCAAAACAACAGACAGTCAGAACAACAGACAGTCAAAACAACAGACAGACAGAACAACAGTCAGTCAGTCAGAACAACAGACAGACAGAACAACAGTCAGTCAGACAGAACAACAGTCAGTCAGAACAACAGACAGTCAGAACAACAGACAGACAGAACAACAGACAGTCAGAACAACAGTCAGTCAGAACAACAGACAGTCAGAACAACAGACAGTCAAAACAACAGACAGACAGAACAACAGTCAGTCAGTCAGAACAACAGACAGTCAGAACAACAGACAGTCAGAAAAACAGACAGACAGAACAACAGAAAGACAGAACAACAGACAGTCAGAACAACAGACAGACAGAACAAAAGACAGTCAGAACAACAGTCAGTCAGAACAACAGACAGTCAGAACAACAGACAGTCAAAACAACAGACAGACAGAACAACAGTCAGTCAGAACAACAGACAGTAAGAACAACAGTCAGTCAGAACAACAGTCAGTCAGTCAGAACAACAGTCAGTCAGAACAACAGACAGTAAGAACAACAGTCAGTCAGAACAACAGTCAGTGAGTCAGAACAACAGACAGTCTGAACAACAGACAGTCAGAACAACAGTCAGTCAGAACAACAGACAGTAAGAACAACAGACAGTCAGAACAACAGACAGTCTGAAAAACAGACAGTCAGAACAACAGTCAGACAGAACAAAAGACAGTCAGTCAGAACAACAGACAGTCTGAACAACAGACAGTCAGAACAACAGACAGTCAGAAAAACAGACAGACAGAACAACAGAAAGACAGAACAACAGACAGTCAGAACAACAGACAGACAGAACAAAAGACAGTCAGAACAACAGTCAGTCAGAACAACAGACAGTCAGAACAACAGACAGTCAAAACAACAGACAGACAGAACAACAGTCAGTCAGAACAACAGACAGTAAGAACAACAGTCAGTCAGAACAACAGTCAGTCAGTCAGAACAACAGTCAGTCAGAACAACAGACAGTAAGAACAACAGTCAGTCAGAACAACAGTCAGTGAGTCAGAACAACAGACAGTCTGAACAACAGACAGTCAGAACAACAGTCAGTCAGAACAACAGACAGTAAGAACAACAGACAGTCAGAACAACAGACAGTCTGAAAAACAGACAGTCAGAACAACAGTCAGACAGAACAAAAGACAGTCAGTCAGAACAACAGACAGTCTGAACAACAGACAGTCAGAACAACAGTAAGTCAGTCAGAACAACAGTCAGTCAGAACAACAGACAGTCTGAACAACAGACAGTCAGAACAACAGACAGTCTGAAAAACAGACAGTCAGAACAACAGACAGTCAGTCAGAACAACAGACAGAACAACAGACAGTCTGAACAACAGTCAGTCAGAACAACAGACAGTCAGAACAACAGTCAGTCAGAACAACAGTCAGTCAGAACAACAGTCAGAACAACAGACAGTCTGAACAACAGTCAGTCAGAACAACAGACAGTCAGAACAACAGTCAGTCAGAACAACAGACAGACAGTCAGAACAACAGACAGTAAGAACAACAGTCAGTCAGAACAACAGTCAGTCAGTCAGAACAACAGACAGTCTGAACAACAGTCAGTCAGAACAACAGACAGTCAGAACAACAGACAGTCTGAAAAACAGACAGTCAGAACAACAGTCAGACAGAACAACAGACAGTCTGAACAACAGACAGTCAGAACAACAGTCAGTCAGTCAGAACAACAGACAGTCTGAAGAACAGACAGTCAGAACAACAGTCAGTCAGTCAGAACAACAGTCAGTCAGATCAAGAGACAGTCTGAACAACAGACAGTCAGAACAACAGTCAGTCAGAACAACAGACGGTCAGAACAACAGACAGTCAGTCAGAACAACAGTCAGAACAACAGACAGTCTGAACAACAGTCAGTCAAAACAACAGACAGTCAGAACAACAGTCAGGCAGAACAACAGACAGTCTGAACAACAGACAGTCAGAACAACAGTCAGTCAGTCAGAACAACAGACAGTCTGAACAACAGTAAGTCTGAACAACAGACAGTCAGAACAACAGACAGTCAGAACAACAGTCAGACAGAACAACAGACAGTCTGAACAACAGACAGTCAGTCAGAACAACAGTCAGAACAACAGACAGTCTGAACAACAGTCAGTCAGAACAACAGACAGTCTGAACAACAGTCAGTCAGAACAACAGTCAGTCAGAACAACAGTCAGTCAGAACAACAGACAGTCAGAACAACAGTCAGTCAGAACAACAGATAGACAGTCAGAACAACAGACAGTCAGAACAGCAGTCAGTCAGAACAGCAGACAGTCAGAACAACAGACAGCCTGAACAGACAGTCAGAACAACAAACAGTCAGATCAACAGACAGTCTGAACAACAGTCAGTCAGTCAGAACAACAGTCAGTCAGAACAACAGACAGTCTGAACAACAGTCAGTCAGTCAGTCAGAACAACAGACAGTCAGAACAACAGACAGTCAGTCAGAACAACAGTCAGTCAGAACAACAGTAAGTCAGAACAACAGACAGTCTGAACAACAGACAGTCAGAACAACAGACAGTCAGAAAAACAGTCAGTCAGTCAGAACAACAGTCAGTCAGAACAACAGACAGACAGTCAGTCAGAACAACAGAGTCTGAACAACAGTCAGTCAGAACAACAGACAATAAGAACAACAGTCAGTCAGTCAGAACAACAGTCAGTCAGAACAACAGACAGTCTGAACAACAGTCAGTCAGTCAGTCAGAACAACAGAGTCTGAACAACAGTCAGTCAGAACAACAGACAGTAAGAACAACAGACAGTCAGAACAACAGACAATAAGAACAACAGTCAGTCAGTCAGAACAACAGTCAGTCAGAACAACAGACAGTCTGAACAACAGTCAGTCAGTCAGTCAGAACAACAGAGTCTGAACAACAGTCAGTCAGAACAACAGACAGTCAGAACAACAGTAAGTCAGAACAACAGACAGTCTGAACAACAGACAGTAAGAACAACAGACAGTCAGAACAACAGTCAGTCAGAACAACAGACAGTCTGAACAACAGTCAGTCAGTCAGTCAGAACAACAGAGTCTGAACAACAGTCAGTCAGAACAACAGACAGTCTGAACAACAGACAGTAAGAACAACATTCAGACAGAACAACAGACAGTCTGAACAACAGTCAGTCAGTCAGAACAACAGTCAGTCAGTCAGAACAACAGTCAGTCAGATCAACAGACAGTCAGAACAACAGACAGTAAGAACAACAGACAGTCAGAACAGCAGACAGTCAGAACAACAGACAGTCAGAACAACAGACAGTCTGAAAAACAGTCAGTCAGTCAGAACAACAGTCAGTCAGAACAACAGACAGTCTGAACAACAGACAGTCAGAACAACAGACAGTCTGAACAACAGACAGTCAGAACAACAGTCAGTCAGTCAGATCAACAGACAGTAAGAACAACAGACAGTAAGAACAACAGACCGTCAGAACAACAGTCAGTCAGTCAGAACAACAGACAGTCAGAACAACAGACAGTCAGAACAACAGTCAGTCAGAACAACAGTCAGTCAGAACAACAGACAGTCAGAACAGCAGACAGTCCGAACAACAGACAGTCTGAACAACAGTCAGTCAGTCAGAACAACAGTCAGTCAGAACAACAGACAGTCTGAACAACAGTCAGTCAGTCAGTCAGAACAACAGACAGTCTGAACAACAGACAGTCAGAACAACAGTCAGTCAGAACAACAGTCAGTCAGTCAGAACAACAGTCAGTCAGAACAACAGACAGTCTGAACAACAGTCAGTCAGTCAGTCAGAACAACTGACAGTCTGAACAACAGTCAGTCAGAACAACAGTCAGTCAGAACAACAGACAGTCTGAACAACAGTCAGTCAGTCAGTCAGAACAACAGACAGTCAGAACAACAGTCTGTCAGAACAACAGACAGTCAGTCAGAACAACAGACAGTCTGAACAACAGACAGTCAGAACAACAGACAGTCAGAACAACAGTCAGTCAGTCAGAACAACAGTCAGTCAGAACAACAGACAGTCTGAACAACAGACAGTCAGAACAACAGTCAGTCAGAACAACAGACAGACAGTCAGTCAGAACAACAGAGTCTGAACAACAGTCAGTCAGAACAACAGACAATAAGAACAACAGTCAGTCAGTCAGAACAACAGTCAGTCAGAACAACAGACAGTCTGAACAACAGTCAGTCAGTCAGTCAGAACAACAGAGTCTGAACAACAGTCAGTCAGAACAACAGACAGTCAGAACAACAGACAGTCTGAACAACAGACAGTCAGAACAACATTCAGACAGAACAACAGACAGTCTGAACAACAGTCAGTCAGTCAGAACAACAGACAGTCTGAACAACAGACAGTCAGAACAACATTCAGACAGAACAACAGACAGTCTGAACAACAGTCAGTCAGTCAGAACAACAGACAGTAAGAACAACAGACAGTCAGAACAGCAGACAGTCAGAACAACAGACAGTCTGAAAAACAGTCAGTCAGTCAGAACAACAGTCAGTCAGAACAACAGACAGTAAGAACAACAGACAGTCAGAACAGTCAGAACAACAGACAGTCAGAACAACAGACAGTCAGAAAGACAGAACAACAGTCAGTCAGAACAACAGTCAGTCAGAACAACAGACAGTAAGAACAACAGTCAGTCAGTCAGTCAGAACAACAGTCAGTCAAGAACAACAGACAGTCAGAACAACACAGTCAGTCAGAACAACAACAGTCAGAACAAGTCAGTCAGAACAACAGTCAGAACAACAGACAGTCAGAACAACAGTCAGTCAGTCAGAACAACAGTCAGTCAGAACAACAGACAGTCTGAACAACAGTCAGTCAGTCAGTCAGAACAACAGAGTCTGAACAACAGACAGTCAGAACAACAGACAGTAAGAACAACAGACAGTCAGAACAACAGACAGTCAGAACAACAGAGTCAGTCAGAACAACAGTCAGTCAGAACAACAGACAGTCAGAACAACAGTCAGTCAGTCAGTCAGAACAACAGTCAGAACAACAGTCAGTCAGAACAACAGACAGTCAGAACAACAGACAGTCAGAACAACAGACAGTCTGAACAACAGAACAGAACAACAGACAGTCAGAACAACAGACAGTCAGAAGAACAACAGACAACAGTCAGAACAACAACAGTCAGAACAACAGTCAGTCAGAACAACAGTCTGAACAACAGTCAGTCAGAACAACAGACAGTCTGAACAACAGACAGTAAGAACAACATTCAGTCAGTCAGAACAACAGACAGTCTGAACAACAGTCAGTCAGTCAGAACAACAACAGTCAGTCAGAACAGCAGACAGTCAGAACAACAGACAGTCAGAACAACAGACAGTCAGAACAACAAGTCAGACAGACAGTCAGAACAGCA
Organism: Perca flavescens; assembly: GCF_004354835.1. Taxonomy (NCBI): domain Eukaryota; kingdom Metazoa; phylum Chordata; class Actinopteri; order Perciformes; family Percidae; genus Perca; species Perca flavescens. The sequence goes on from NC_041349.1 coordinate 884,141, forward strand.
GACAGTCAGAACAACAGACAGTCAGAACAACAGACAGTCAGAACAACAGACAGTCAGAACAACAGTCAGTCAGAACAACAGACAGTCAGACAGAACAACAGACAGTCAGAACAACAGACAGTCAGAACAACAGACAGTCTGAACAACAGACAGTCAGAACAACAGTCAGTCAGTCAGATCAACAGACAGTAAGAACAACAGACAGTAAGAACAACAGACAGACAGTCAGAACAACAGAGTCAGTCAGAACAACAACAGAGAACAACAGTCAGAACAACAGACAGTCAGAACAACAGACAGTAAGAACAACAGACAGTCAGAACAACAGACAGTCAGAACAACAGACAGTCAGAACAGACAGACAGTCAGTCAGAACAACAGACAGTCAGAACAACAACAGTCAGTCAGTCAGAACAACAGACAGTCAGAACAACAGACAGTCAGAACAACAGTCAGTCAGAACAACAGACAGTCAGAACAACAGACAGTCTGAACAACAGACAGTCAGAACAGAACAACAGTCAGTCAGAACAACAGACAGTCAGAACAACAGTCAGTCAGAACAACAGTCAGTCAGAACAACAGACAGTCTGAACAACAGTCAGTCAGTCAGTCAGAACAACTGACAGTCTGAACAACAGTCAGTCAGAACAACAGTCAGTCAGTCAGAACAACAGACAGTCTGAACAACAGTCAGTCAGTCAGTCAGTCAGAACAACAGACAGTCAGAACAACAGTCTGTCAGAACAACAGACAGTCAGTCAGAACAACAGACAGTCGGAACAACAGACAGTCAGAACAACAGACAGTCAGAACAAACAGTCAGTCAGTCAGAACAACAGTCAGTCAGAACAACAGACAGTCTGAACAACAGACAGTCAGAACAACAGACAGTCAGTCAGAACAACAGACACAGACACAGACAGTCAGAACAACAGACAGTCAGAACAACAGTCAGTCAGAACAACAACAGTCAGAACAACAGACAGTAAGAACAACAACAGTCAGAACAACAGTCAGTCAGAACAGACAGTCAGTCAGAACAGTCAGTCTGAACAACAGTCAGTCAGAACAACAGACAGTCAGAACAACAGTCAGTCAGTCAGTCAGAACAACAGAGTCTGAACAGAAGTCAGTCAGAACAACAGTCAGAACAACAGTCAGTCAGAACAACAGACAGTCAGAACAACAGACAGTCTGAACAACAGACAGTCAGAACAACATTCAGACAGAACAACAGACAGTCTGAACAACAGTCAGTCAGTCAGAACAACAGACAGTAAGAACAACAGACAGTCAGAACAGCAGACAGTCAGAACAACAGACAGTCTGAAAAACAGTCAGTCAGTCAGAACAACAGTCAGTCAGAACAACAGACAGTCTGAACAACAGTCAGTCAGTCAGTCAGAACAACAGACAGTCTGAACAACAGACAGTCAGAACAACAGACAGTCTGAAAAACAGACATTCAGAACAACAGTCAGACAAAACAACAGACAGTCTGAACAACAGACAGTCAGAACAACAGTCAGTCTGAACAACAGACAGTAAGAACAACAGACAGTCAGAACAACAGTCAGTCAGTCAGAACAACAGACAGTCAGAACAACAGACAGTCAGAACAACAGTCAGTCAGAACAACAGTCAGTCAGAACAACAGACAGTCAGAACAGCAGACAGTCCGAACAACAGACAGTCTGAACAACAGTCAGTCAGTCAGAACAACAGTCAGTCAGAACAACAGACAGTCTGAACAACAGTCAGTCAGTCAGTCAGAACAACAGACAGTCAGAACAACAGTCAGTCAGAACAATAGACAGTCAGAACAACAGTCAGACAGAACAACAGACAGTCTGAACAACAGACAGTCAGAACAACAGTCAGTCAGTCAGAACAACAGACAGTCTGAACAACAGACAGAACAACAGTCAGTCAGTCAGAACAACAGTCAGTCAGATCAACTGACAGTCTGAAAAACAGACAGTCAGAACAACAGTCAGACAGAACAACAGACAGTCTGAACAACAGACAGTCAGAACAACAGTCAGTCAGAACAACAGACAGTCAGAACAACAGTCAGTCTGAACAACAGACAGTAAGAACAACAGACAGTCAGAACAAAAGTCAGTCAGTCAGAACAACAGACAGTCAGATCAACAGACAGTCTGAAAAACAGACAGTCAGAACAACAGTCAGACAGAACAACAGACAGTCTGAACCACAGACAGTCAGAACAACAGTCAGTCAGAACAACAGTCAGTCTGAACAACAGTCAGTGTTTCAGCAGCTGATTTTCTGTCTGGTTTCTCTCCAGTTCTACATCAGGACCTTTATATCCTCGGCTGTTCAGACTCTGATGGAGAGTTTATGTATGGTCTGGATGGAGAAGAGATGTGGTACGCAGACTTCATCAACCAGAGAGGAGTGGAGCCTCATCCCAGTTTCATAGATCATCTTACCTGCCCAGGATGTTATGAACAAGCTGTGACTGATCAACAGATCTGCAGAGGGAACCTGAAGAATTCCCGTAAAGGCATGAAGGACTTCCCAGTGGAGCATGGTAATGACAAACACATCTCATTTTTATTTTCGCTTTACTCTCTTTGATTTATTTGAGCACAGTAACGACAAACAAGTTATTAAAAGAAAAACTTTTCATCAGACGGTGTTGGCGTGGCGTGGCGGCCATTTTGAGTGTTTAGCGATGAACAAAGAAGTTGTTGTAACTTGAGTGTACGTTGTCGTATCTCACCGAAATTTCTCTCGATGGACAAGGGTCCAGGCTTGAGGAAACCTACAGGCCAAAATTGAATTTTGGTGATAGCGCCTCCCGCTGGCAACAGGAAATGCGCCTTATTTATATGACAAACATCGTTCCGTGTTTACAACAACACGTTTCGGACAGACCGCAGAGTGCGCGCACACAGAGGCTCAGACATGCACCTCAGACCCGTCACATTCCGGCCCAATCTGACCCACACAGCGGCCATTTTATTCCCGTTTTCCAGCCTCATTCCCGGAGCTTTTATCTCGGGATTCTGCAGGAAAAGCCAGCGGTCTAACCGCCCGCCCTGCAGCGCTCAGCGACATTAAAACCACAGTGACCCGAGGGTGAGGTACTCACTCGTCAGGAGGGCCGGGTGCACGCGGAGGGATCAGGTTTTGGGTCGGAGTTCTGGTTCTTGTTGTTGTTTGGTGGTGGAAGCAGCGACTGGAGCCGTTGGTTCACTTTCAAACTGGGTCGAGCTCGAGCGCGGCGCCGCCCCCCAGCAACGCCCCCGTTGGTCATTCCTATTCAGAGGCGGGGCCTCGCTCAATACGCCTCTGTGATTGGCTCACTAACTATGTATATATATATACATATAAAATAAATGTATATATATATATCAAACATCATTCGATTTGCATGAAACTCAGAATGTGTGGTCTACGTGTGATACTAAGCCGCCCCCTATAATATGACCACGCCCACTTACTCAGGCCACGCCCCCTTTCATAACATTTGAACCGTTTTAGGTAGAGTCTTGTGTGAGGTGTCATTGAACTCAGCAGAGACTTCCTTCTTCATTGATGATGGTTTGCGATGTCCGACGGTTGCCTAAATACACGTACATTAAGTCCGCCAGTAACTCCGACACACAAGGAGGTTCGAGGGCCTGTCCATCGCTGCTTGCAGCTTTAATTATAATTATAAATTTCCAAGCATCAGGTTTAAAAATTGACATAAATCACAATATTAAGAGCTGTGTTTGTGTCTGTCTTCAGATCCCCCATCCAGTCCGATGGTGTACACCAAAGAATCCGTGGAGCTCGGAGAGAAGAACACCCTCATCTGTTATGTGACTGGTTTCTATCCTGCTCCTGTCATCTTCTCCTGGACAAAGAACGGAGAGAACATCACCGAAGGAAGCAGCACCAACGTTCCCTACCCCAACAAAGATGGTTCCTTCTACCAGTTCTCCAGACTGGAGTTCATCCCACAGCTGGGAGACATCTACAGCTGTACAGTCAACCATCTGGCCCTGGACCACCCACTGACCAGAATCTGGGGTCAGACAACTTTATTTACACTCACACTAAATACAATACGCTCATTAACCAACCACTGACCAGAATCTGGGATTAGACAACTTTATTTACACTCACACTAGATACAATCAGCTCATTAACCAACCACTGACCAGAATCTGGGGTCAGACAACTTTATTTACACTCACACTAAATACAATCAGCTCATTAACCAATCACTGACCAGAATCTGGGGTCAGACCACTTTATTTACACTCACACTAAATACAATCAGCTCATTAACCAACCACTGACCAGAATCTGGGGTCAAAAAACTTTATTTACACTCACTGTAAATACAGTCAGCTCATTAACCAACCACTGACCAGAGTCTGGGGTCAGACAACTTTATTTACGTCTCCAGATGTGGAGCTTACTGTTTCTGTGTTTTCTGTCTCCAGATGTGGATCTTAATGTTTCTGTGTTTCTGTCTCCAGATGTGGATCTTAAAGTTTCTGTGTTTCTGTCTCCAGATGTGGAGCTTAATGTTTCTGTCTCCAGATGTGGATCTTAAAGTTTCTGTGTTTCTGTCTCCAGATGTGGAGCTTAATGTTTCTGTCTCCAGATGTGGATCTTAATGTTTCTGTCTCCAGATGTGGATCTTAATGTTTCTGTGTTTCTGTCTCCAGATGTGGAGCTTAATGTTTCGGTGTCTCTGTCTCCAGATGTAAAGCTTAACGTTTCTGTCTCCAGATGTGGAGCTTAATGTTTCTGTCTCCAGATATGGAGCTTAATGTTTCTGTCTCCAGATGTGGATCTTAATGTTTCTGTGTTTTCTGTCTCCAGATGTGGAGCCTAATGTTTCTGTCTCCAGATGTGGATCTTAATGTGTCTGTCTCCAGATGTGGATCTTAATGTTTCTGTGTTTCTGTCTCCAGATGTGGAGCTTAATGTTTCTGTGTTTCTGTCTCCAGATGTGGATCTTAATGTTTCTGTGTTTTCTGTCTCCAGATGTGTATCTTAATGTTTCTGTGTTTCTGTCTCCAGATGTGGAGCTTAATGTTTCTGTGTTTCTGTCTCCAGATGTGGATCTTAAAGTTTCTGTGTTTCTGTCCCCAGATGTGGAGCTTAATGTTTCTGTCTCCAGATGTGGATCTTAATGTTTCTGTGTCTCTGTCTCCAGATGTGGATCTTAATGTTTCTGTGTTTCTGTCTCCAGATGTGGAGCTTAATGTTTCTGTCTCCAGATGTGGATCTTAATGTTTCTGTGTTTCTGTCTCCAGATGTGGAGCTTAATCTTTCTGTCTCCAGATGTGGATCTTAAAGTTTCTGTGTTTCTGTCTCCAGATGTGGAGCTTAATGTTTCTGTCTCCAGATGTGGAGCTTAATGTTTCTGTCTCCAGATGTGGAGCTTAATGTTTCTGTCTCCAGATGTGGATCTTAATGTTTCTGTCTCCAGATGTGGATCTTAATGTTTCTGTCTCCAGATGTGGGGCTTAATGTTTCTGTCTCCAGATGTGGATCTTAATGTTTCTGTCTCCAGATGTGGATCTTGATGTTTCTGTGTTTCTGTCTCCAGATGTGGATCTTAATGTTTTTGTGGGTCTGTCTCCAGGTGTGGATCTTAATGTTTCTGTTTCTGTCTCCAGATGTGGAGCTTAATGTTTCTGTCCCCAGATTTGGAGCTTAATGTTTCTGTGTTTCTGTCTCCAGATGTGGAGCTTACTGTTTCTGTGTTTTCTGTCTCCAGATGTGGATCTTAATGTTTCTGTGTTTCTGTCTCCAGATGTGGATCTTAAAGTTTCTGTGTTTCTGTCTCCAGATGTGGAGCTTAATGTTTCTGTCTCCAGATGTGGAGCTTAATGTTTCTGTGTCTCTGTCTCCAGATGTAAAGCTTAACGTTTCTGTCTCCAGATGTGGAGCTTAATGTTTCTGTCTCCAGATGTGGAGCTTAATGTTTCTCTCTCCAGATGTGGATCTTAATGTTTCTGTGTTTTCTGTCTCCAGATGTGGAGCCTAATGTTTCTGTCTCCAGATGTGGATCTTAATGTTTCTGTCTCCAGATGTGGATCTTAATGTTTCTGTCTCCAGATGTGGATCTTAATGTTTCTGTGTTTCTGTCTCCAGATGTGGATCTTAATGTTTCTGTGTTTTCTGTCTCCAGATGTGGATCTTAATGTTTCTGTGTTTCTGTCTCCAGATGTGGAGCTTAATGTTTCTGTCTCCAGATGTGGATCTTAATGTTTCTGTGTTTCTGTCTCCAGATGTGGATCTTAAAGTTTCTGTGTTTCTGTCTCCAGATGTGGAGCTTAATGTTTCTGTCTCCAGATGTGGATCTTAATGTTTCTGTGTTTCTGTCTCCAGATGTGGAGCTTAATGTTTCTGTCTCCAGATGTGGATCTTAAAGTTTCTGTTTTTCAGTCTCCAGATGTGGATCTTAATGTTTCTGTCTCCAGATGTGGATCTTAATGTTTCTGTCTCCAGATGTGGAGCTTAATGTTTCTGTCTCCAGATGTAAAGCCTAACGTTTCTGTCTCCAGATGTGGAGCTTAATGTTTCTGTCTCCATATGTGGAGCTTAATGTTTCTGTCTCCAGATGTGGAGCTTAATGTTTCTGTCTCCAGATGTGGATCTTAATGTTTCTGTGTTTTCTGTCTCCAGATGTGGAGCCTAATGTTTCTGTCTCCAGATGTGGATCTTAATGTTTCTGTCTCCAGATGTGGATCTTAATGTTTCTGTCTCCAGATGTGGATCTTAATGTTTCTGTGTTTCTGTCTCCAGATGTGGATCTTAATGTTTCTGTGTTTCTGTCTCCAGATGTGGAGCTTAATGTTTCTGTGTTTCTGTCTCCAGATGTGGATCTTAATGTTTCTGTGTTTCTGTCTCCAGATGTGGAGCTTAATGTTTCTGTGTTTCTGTCTCCAGATGTGGATCTTAATGTTTCTATGTTTTCTGTCTCCAGATGTGGATCTTAATGTTTCTGTGTTTTCTGTCTCCAGATGTGGATCTTAATGTTTCTGTGTTTCTGTCTCCAGATGTGGAGCTTAATGTTTCTGTGTTTCTGTCTCCAGATGTGGATCTTAATGTTTCTGTGTTTCTGTCTCCAGATATGAATCTTAATGTTTCTGTCTCCAGATGTGGAGCTTAATGTTTCTGTCTCCAGATGTGGATCTTAATGTTTTCTGTCTCCAGATGTGGAGAAGACTCAGCCCGGTATTGGACCAGCAGTTTTCTGTGGACTGGGTCTGACTGTCGGTCTGCTCGGTGTGGCTGCTGGAACCTTCTTCCTCATCAAAGGAAACGATTGCAGCTGATTGGTTGGGGTTGATGATGATGTCATTATGGTTTATGTAGAGCAGATGTGGTACAGATGTGAGGAGCTGCTTCCTGAAGATTTAACTTGTTTCTTTCTGCTTCATATAAAATATAAAATATATCTGAATGTTATTAACAACTTCTACACAAACTTTCAGATGTTCTCTGCAGGAAATTGACATTTTAAACTAATGATCTGTATTGTTTTATTTCTCAATAAATAATCATTTTATAAACATTCTCACATGAAATACTGTTGGTATGAAATGTTCATGTTAACAAACTACACATAACATGACTTAACTGATTTAATCAATGAATTTAAATCAATTGTAATCAAAAAAGTGTAAGTCTGTGTAACATTAGTTTGTCCTGTTTGTTGTTATAACCACTGTTACCTGAGGTCAGGGTTAACCACTCTAACACTAACACTAGTGATGTTAACACTACAGCATTAACCTGACTGAGTTACACACTAACTTATTAAAGAGATGTATGATTAATTAAATATTTTACATTCATGAAATCTGTAACAATCTTTTACATTACATACTGTAACTGCTTCAAAAACAGTATTAAACTAAGTAAATAAACTAGGGATCGAACAAAAATAAAAAATAAACTAATTAAAACGTCATAATTATTATAACCTTGATTCATGAAGAATATCTCTCCTAACAGAGATTAAAGCAGAATATTTCAAACACCAAATTTTTATTTATATTTTGAATAGTTTCAGAATAAATTATTTATACTTGATTTAGTGTTGTAGAGAAACAGAAACGTGACAGTGAGCCTGGTTCATTACTGACGCTGTAGATATTATTATAATTATAATACTGAGTTGTCGTGTTTTTCTTTGGGCTCTCTGTTTTCTAGTCAGTGTGTAGATTGAAGAGATTTAAACTGAGATATGTCAGTTTGTAGTGTAGTACAGTTGAAACCAGATATTTACATACACTTCAGAAAAAGGTTAGTCATTGGTAGTATCAGCTGAACATACTACTGTGGAGTCCTTCCTTCTGTTTAACGAAGACATCTCTATCTTGGGGGATCCACTGATAACGGTCCGTGTACTTGGCGGCCAATGGATTTTCGTTTCCCAATTACCATTAGTAACTAGGAAAACAAAAAACGGAAAACAACCCATTATTCGTTTTTTGTTTTGATATTAATAAACGGAAAACGAAAAACTATCTCGTTATCCGATTTTCTTTGATGTGTTTGTAAAATGGAACTCGGAAATGAAATTGTGTTTGTATAAATCTTATTCCTCATTCATTTTTTTCTTAGATGAGAGGACAGAAGCAGCCCGACCACAATGACACCAAAACAGGGGTTAGTTTTCTTTATTATTTTAAGATGATTTTTTGGCATTTCTGCCTCACCAGGACAGCTCAGACATTAAAGGGGAGAGAGAGGGAGGGAACACATGCAGGAAATTAAAATCCTCTACATATGGTCGTTTTATCAACTAAGCTAACCGGGCGCATTCTTTCTCTTCATTTGGCTTTGCTGCTTTGAAAAAACACTTAGGCCCTGCGCCCAATTCTTATTATTGAAGGGAAAACCTGCTGTTTATTCTGGCATCATGTTGGCTAAAATATTGGTGAGGAGTGATATCAAAGTCAGTGAAATGATCGACGTCATCCATGCATCTTGACAGGTTTAGTATAAATATATATCATCTCATTGGACTCTATCATCACAAATGTGACATTAAAGGACTCTGGTTGATGAGGAATAAACCTGATCAGCACTTCTCTAGTTTCTCCTCTGACAGTGCGTTTCTGGTTTAGCTGCTGCCTAATACCTAAAATCATAAAAACTGAGATGTTACATCTTATTTCCCTGCAGTACAGATAATAAAAATAATCAAATCATGATATTTAGAAGACAGTTTCCAGTCTGAAAGTGTTCAGTGTGTTCCTGCTCCATCAGCAGCCTGTAGTCTGAGCTGTCTGCCTGGTAACAGGTGATGCTTGGTCTCTTTCTGCCTTTTCAGATGTCAGTCTGGTTAAACCATGGTACAGCATGTACACAATGTAAGAACATCTATTTGTTAAGAGGACTTTCTATGAGCTAAACTCATCAAAGAGCATTCAGACACATAGAGGAGTCATGGAGACATCTGATGGATACATGGAGCTCTGTAGCAGCAGATTACTACTTTCTTAATCCTCTGAAACCCCAGACCTTGCTGAGCATTGTTTGCTCCTGTCACATTATTACTCTCTTTGAGCTCTTTCTTCACTCTATCTGCAAGTCTGGAATCTCACATTAACAAACACAACCATGGCCAGTATGAATAACTCCTAATTGTCTTTTCAGCTGTATAACAAAGGATTATAATGGACCAAAACAAAGAAACATGAAAAACGTTAGGTACATTTATCTGATAATTTATTTAAAAAAGCAGAAAAACAGTTGAGACAGATAATTCAACATTTCCCGGTGTGTGCATGTGAAAGAACAACCTGAGCCCCGACAGAGAGGAGATGAGAGGACAGAATGACACCAAAACACAAAGATTTATTTCTGTTCATTCTGCTTAGGTGATACGCCTAATTCTTATAATATAAGGGAAAACCCTGCTGTTTATTCTGGCATCATGTTGGCTAAAATGTTGGTGACCTTCTTATGTCAACACAATGGCAATATCGAAGTCAACAAGAATGACCAACATCATGTCCATATAACGTACGATAAGTTGGTATAGTAATTATCTTGACATTTTAACAGTACTGTTGATATAATCTGATCAGACTGTATTATCAGAAACTCAATATTAAAGGATTCAGAATAATAATGAAAAACTTGAGTATCCAGTGTGCCAGAGTTCAGTGTGTTTGTGCTCCATCAGCAGCCTGTGGTTAGTTATCTGCCTGGTAACAGGTGATGGTTGGATATGATTGGATGCTGCAGGTCATGTGATCATGTCCTCTGGTTTTTAGATCAGCTCTCAGTGACACTGAGTCAGTGTTTGTTAAGAGAACAGAGGAACATGGCTTCATCCTTTCTCAGGGTCTCCCTGCTCTTCATCAGCCTCTACACAGCAGGTAGGATCAATACTCTGATCACTGATCAATACTACACACTTTATACTGTTTATACTTCATCAGCCTCTACACAGCAGGTAGGATCAATACTCTGATCACTGATCAATACTCTGATCACTGATCAATACTCTGATCACTGATCAATACTCTGATTACTGATCAATACTCTGATCAATACTCTGATTAGTCACTGAGATTCAAACTGATTTTTTTTCTTCTTCAGATGGATTTATGGAATATGTTCTGGCCCGTTGTGACTTTAACTCGTCTGATCTGAAGGACATCGAGCTCATCAACTCGTTTTACTACAACATGGTGGAGTACGCCCGGTTCAGCAGCAGTTTGGGGAAGTATGTCGGATACACTGAGTTTGGAGTGAAGAACGCAGAGAACTGGAACAAAGATCCTTCAATACTGGCTCAGATGAACGCTCAGAAGGAGACGTACTGCAAACACAACATTGATATTGACTACCAGAATGCTCTGACTAAATCAGGTGAGTTAGTGTTTCTGTGACATCATCATCTGATTTATTAATTCACTGAATCATCATCAACTCATCTACTGATTCATCTGACTCATAGTTTATAATAATCAGATTCATTTAAAGTTTCACCATGAAATCAGATGGTGAATTCATTCGGAAATGAATATTTCATTATTAGATATTATTTAAATTAAAAACACTGTTTAAATAAACACCAAACTAGAATCTGTTGTAATAAATTAATATTTGATATTATTTTATTATATTTGATACTGATTTTAATGTTTAAATCAAAGCACCACCTGCTGGTTGAACCCTCGTACTGCAGCTACTGAGAATACATATTATTATTATAATGATTATAATGATTATTCATTATGAACTCTACTGATAATACATATTAATATTATAATGATTATAATGATTATTAATCATGAACTCTACTGATAATACATATTAATATTATAATGATTATTCATTATGAACTCTACTGATAATACATATTAATATTATAATGATTATAATGATTATTCATTATGAACTCTACTGAAAATACATATTAATATTATGATTATAATGATTATTCATTATGAACTCTACTGAAAATACATATTAATATTATGATTATAATGATTATTCATTATGAACTCTATTGATAATACATATTAATATTATGATTATAATGATTATTCATTATGAACTCTACTGAGAACAGTCATATTATTATGACTAGTGTTATATTTAAACATTAGAGCTTAGAGTTTGATTAATAACATTTATAATAATATAAAGTCATGTTCCTGTTATAATGATTAACTCATATTGAAATTTTACTGTGTGATATCTGACTTAATAACATTTATAATAATATAAAGTCATGTTCCTGTTATAATGATTAACTCATATTGAAATTTTACTGTGTGATATCTGACTTAATAACATTTATAATAATATAAAGTCATGTTCCTGTTATAATGATTAACTCATATTGAAATTTTACTGTGTGATATCTGACTTTGGCCCTGTCCCAATACCCGCACTTGCACCCTTGTGACCCTCAATGCTCATTCTCGCTAAGGGGTGCAAGAACGTAGGGTGTCCCGATCCTCTAATGGTGTTCTCCAGGGGTGCTCATGAGCGCACTTAATGCACCCTTTTCGCAAGTCTGCATCAGACCTCACTTTGCTTTAGGATATTACCCAGAATCCTTGTAGTGTCATGACGTTTCAAACAGCTAGCCAATGGGGGAGCAAAACGGTTGCTATGGTCGGACGCCGGAAAAACTCAGAAGAAAAAGGAAGAATTTTTCGGAATTATTCGGCCTATTTGGAAGAGGAAAACCAAATGGAGAAGAAATTTATGTTTAAGTGTAAGTGAAAATAGTTTTTTTAATCACAATATGAGCAATACATAACATAATACATGATGATACAATGATTTCACATTCTTTTTTTCATGGTCTGACGAGCTGACATTTAATTTTATAAAGTTCAGGGCAGAGAATGAGCGGCTATTCACGGGGCACAGAAATGCCTCTAGCCAGGGATATGAGTAAGTTAACATGGCCATAACATGAGCAGAGACAAGGTCAGACAAGTTTGTTGCTCATCTAATGGATGAATGTGTGTGTCTTTCAGGGAAATTATCAAAATTATGGGTCTAGAGGGGAAAGTGACCCAGCTGCAATGTAAAAAAAAGTGGGAAAACCCAAAGAAAAAGTACAAAGTAACTGCACTTTCACGTGTTTTGTAATGCTTATATTGTATTGGTAATATAAACCTATACAATATAGGATATAAACCCATTTATAATAAGAAGATAAACCCATGTAAATAATGTTAATTTCCCCCTTCATAACTATTACAATTTACAAAGGACTTAACACTGCCAAAAACTGGGTCAGGGACAGATGCAGGAGAGGTCACGGCTGCCTCGGGGATTTTCTATGCAGCTATGCATGAAGCCATTGGCCAGAGGCCCTCAGTCAGGCCAGTATATCTGTTCTCATCCGGAAACAGCAGCGTAGAGAGACCCCAGACACCTGTCAGAAAGGTTGAGGATGAAGCAAATTCTCCAACAGAGACAGGAGCAGAGACAGCAGACCTCCAAGCTGGAAACTCCACAGAGCCCCAGAGTGATCAACCAGGTACATCAAGTGATGTCGGACCAGGAGAGAGAAAGAGGAAGAGTGAGAATGGAGATTGTCTTAAAGAGCTAGAGACAACACAGAAGGAAGAAATGAAAGGGATAATGCTTGGCTCCAAAAGTCTCCGCAGCAAAGGGACAGGATGCTAGATTTATTTGGAAAGCTGGTTGACCACATGACAGAGAAGTAATAACTTTCTGTCAATAAGTTCTGTTATGTTCTGTTTGTTTGCTGTTCCTGCATAAGTGCTCATTGTGTTAACGCCACCATTGAGTGATGGAATTTATATTTAAAGTTTCAGAGGACTTTGGCTGTATTTCTTGGTTTGGACAAGACATTTGGAAATTGTAATTCTGTATAAACAAAATGTATTATTGTTATTTATTATTATAATTTCTGTTTACCTGTAAAAGTCTGTGTCACAAATAAAAAGAAACATTTATCATTTAGAAAAATCTCTTTTTTTACTGAAACAAAATAACAACAAACAAACAACAAAACAACAAAATAAATGAGCTGACAATGCAGAACTTGCAGGTAATTGACAACATTTTTCATTTTACAAAATATATACACAGAACTGTAAGTAAACAATTTCAAGCAAAATAGGTATGTACACGTTGATGTGCAATGTCAGAGCAATGGAATAATTAAGTTAACGTTCTACACTCGTGACAAAAATGTGGGTGTTGAGGTATGAGGTACTTTTAATTAAATTGTGTAGTCATGTTCCAAAAGGAGCCCTTGAACATTAAGGGGTGCAGATACATGTGCAGCGAGTCTCGCCCGGAGCCGGTTGCCACTTGTCTCCTGTCCAGAATCTGGTATTGGTGGTTGTGGTAAGGCATCGTAAGCTGGCTCTGGTTCCAGGACATCACCATGGGCAAGGCAGACATTGTGTAAGAAGGCACAGGCAGTTACCACCGCGGTGCAGAAGCCAAGCTTTACTTCCAAGGCTTTGAAGAGTGTTGCCCTCCGGCGTGCCTTCATCATACCAAAGGCTCGTTCGATAATTGAACGCGCACGTGCATGACTTCGATGGAAGCGTTCCTCGAAGGGGCAGTTTGTAGGGTGTGATGATGGTTATGGGGGACTGTATGCAGGGGTATCCTCCATCACCAAGGAGAAAAAAGCCAGGTGGGGGGTACTCAGAATTGACATAAAGTGGGCTGTTTTTTAGAGCACGGGTATCATGTACAGAGCCAGGAAAACCAACAAAGATGTTGATGAAACGTCCCTGAGAGTCTCAGATGGCTTGCATTTGAATAGAATAGAATTGTTTGTAATTAAAATAGTCCTGTTTGTTATGATTTGGAGGCTTCATACGAATATGGCATCCATCTATTGCCCCTACAGCCTTGTCAAATGCTGTATGCCAAGCAAGGCGTCCAAATCGCAGGCCGACTTCTTCAAGTTCATCATGATGTGGATAGCAAATCACTTTACCTCCAAGGTCCATAATTTTGTGAGCAATTCTGTGCACCACACGGCACACGGTGGATTTTGGCACAGAGAACACCCGGGCAGTGACTCTGTAAGACAGTCCATGTGCAAGCCAATACACAAATATTAGGACTTCCAAATAAGATCCCCAGCCATGGTCCCGGTGCCTGTGCACAACATCCATCAAGCCATCCATTGATTTTCTTGGAAGGCGGTAGTCGGGTGGAAGGTCTCTCAACATCAGAAGACACCAGAAGGACAGGCATGGTATGATTCAGCCTGGCATACCTGATCAGTCTGCCAAACTTAAAAAGACAAAAACAATTAGAATGACAGATTTAGGAAAACAGATCACTACATGAAAAAATATTTATTTATTTTATATAATCTTTAAAGATTAAATTACCTTTAAAATATATTTAAAATGATATTACCTACATATGTGTTTCACATTCATTTTCTGACATGAGAACATCCCTACAACTTCTCACAGTGAACATCAGTGTTTTACTGTAGCGTAACATCAGTGTAAAGCACAAGGTTTAGGGTTTCAGGTTATTCTACATTAGGGTAATTAAATAACAGAATAATCAAATGTAAAAATAAAATACTGCTTAGTTTTCACTGTATGAAGGAAATAATTATTTAGGAAAGCTACAAAAGTAGTGAGTGATTTCCTCTTTCTCTTTTGTTCATGAACCCAGTTATTGCAAGCCATTGCGATATGCATATTGCGATATATATATATATATATATATATATATATATATATATATATATATATACACATTTGCCATATTCCCTAATTTTATAATTGAATTTATTAGAGGGAGTTATCTATTTTCATTTTGGACACTCACTTGTGGTGGTGGTGATGTAAACTATACTAAGAGCTGTTCTTAATACACACACTCACCAAATTGACAAAATATTAGGAACAGCTCTTAGTATAATCACTTCATAGTTTAGGTTATATCGCAATTTATCTTAGCCACTAACTATTTTAATATGAACAACATTAACAGAAAGGTTAGTAGCTAAGAGTAAAAAAAAAAAAGATATTCATTTTTTCATTCAAATGATTGTGTCATGTTACATTAGTACCAGCACACACACATTAGCCAAATAAACATAACGTAAAAAAACGTAAACGTAACGTTCGATGAAATAAAGTTAATTTACCTGTTGGTCGGGCATCAGCATACATGATGTGATCCGGTGTAGAAGCCTTCTTCTCCTGCGGATCCTAATTCTTCTTATAATAAACTGGTGGTGAGTTCTAATCAATTTTAGCAAGAGTACTGCGAATACCACAACTGCGGCCAGCGCCATGTTTGCTCTCCTGTAAACAGAAGTGACGTAGAAGTGAGGTATGTAGTGACGTGTGCAAAACTGTCCCAATTCTGCTCTTCACAGCTTCGAGCCCTTGCGCACTTACTCCCCTAAGTGCACTTTCAACAAGTGTCCACTTCGAGGAAGACCTTAGGGCTTATTGCGGGTATTGGGACAGGACCTTAATAACATTTATAATAATATAAAGTCATGTTCCTGTTATAATAATTAACTCGTATTGAAATGTTATTGTGTGATGTCTGACTTAATAACATTTATAATAATATAAAGTCATGTTCCTGTTATAATAATTAACTCGTATTGAAATGTTATTGTGTGATGTCTGACTTAATAACATTTATAATAATATAAAGTCATGTTCCTGTTATAATAATTAACTCGTATTGAAATGTTATTGTGTGATGTCTGACTTAATAACATTTATAATAATATAAAGTCATGTTCCTGTTATAAATGATTTATTACCAAAATGAAAACTGCTCTTAATATATGTTCCAACATTTATTTTAATGTCCTGATTTCATTTCTACTGTTAATGTCAGTTTTTATAATGGTGGATTCTCCCAGAATGCTCCTGTGAAATCTGTCAGTCACCCATCATCATGTCCCTGCTGTGGTGTGTGAAGGGCTGTGGGCCGAGCTGAAGGAGCTTTAATGAAGGACATAATGAATAATGTGATGGCCATGTGTTGTGTGTTCCAGCTGAGCCCTATGTCAGACTGAGCTCTACGGAGCCCTCTGGTGGTAAACATTCAGCCATGTTGGTCTGCAGCGTCTACGACTTCTACCCCAAACAGATCAGAGTCAAGTGGACCAGAGACGGACAGGAAGTCACCTCTGATGTCACTTCCACTGATGAGCTGGCAGACGGTGATTGGTACTACCAGATCCACTCTTACCTGGAGTACACGCCCAGGTCAGTCACCTACAGGTCCTGGTTCAGGTTCAGGTCTAGTTAGCTTCAGGTCTAGTTAGCTTCAGGTCTAGTTAGTTTCAGGTCTAGTTAGCTTCAGGTCCAGTTAGCTTCAGGTCGAGATAGCTTCAGGTCCAGTTATCTTCAGGTCCAGTTAGCTTCAGGTCTAGATAGCTTCAGGTCCAGTTAGTTTCAGGTCTAGTTAGCTTCAGGTCCAGTTAGCTTCAGGTCGAGATAGCTTCAGGTCCAGTTAGCTTCAGGTCTAGTTAGCTTCAGGTCCAGTTAGCTTCAGGTCTAGTTAGCTTCAGGTCTAGTTAGCTTCAGGTCCAGTTAGCTTCAGGTCTAGTTAGCTTCAGGTCCAGTTAGCTTCAGGTCTAGTTAGCTTCAGGTACAGTTAGCTTTAGGTCCAGTTAGCTTCAGGTCTAGTTAGCTTCAGGTCCAGTTAGCTTCAGGTCTAGTTAGTTTCAGGTCTAGATAGCTTCAGGTCCAGTTAGCTTCAGGTCTAGATAGCTTCAGGTCCAGTTAGCTTCAGGTCAGTCACCTACAGGTCCAGTTACGTCCAGGTCTAGTTAGCTTCAGGTCTAGTTAGCTTCAGGTCTAGATAGCTTCAGGTGTAGTTAGCTTCAGGTCTATTTAGCTTCAGGTCTAGTTGGCTTTAGGTCCAGTTAGCGTCAGGTCCAGTTAGCTTCAGGTCTAAATAGCTTCAGGTCAGTCACCTACAGGTCCAGTTACGTCCAGGTTCTGGTTCAGGTCCAGTTAGGTCCAGGTCTAGTTAGCTTCAGGTCCAGTTAGCTTCAGGTCTAGATAGCTTCAGGTCCAGTTAGCTTCAGGTCTAGATATCTTCAGGTCCAGTTAGCTTCAGGTCTAAATAGCTTCAGATCAGTCACCTACAGGTCCAGTTACGTCCAGGTCCAGGTTCTGGTTCAGGTCCAGTTAGGTCCAGGTCTAGTTAGCTTCAGGTCCAGTTAGCTTCAGGTCTAGATAGCTTCAGGTCCAGTTAGCTTCAGGTCAGTCACCTACAGGTCCAGTTACGTCCAGGTACAGGTTCTGGTTCAGGTCCAGTTAGGTCCAGGTCTAGATAGCTTCAGGTCTAGTCAGCTTCAGGTCCAGTTAGCTTCAGGTCCAGTTAGCTTCAGGTCTAGGTAGCTTCAGGTCTAGTTAGCATCAGGTCCAGTTAGCTTCAGGTCCAGTTAGCTTCAGGTCTAGTTAGCATCAGGTGCAGTTAGCTTCAGGTCCAGTTAGCTTCAGGTCTAGTTACTGGTCCAGGTCCAGTTAGCTTCAGGTCCAGTTAGCTTCAGGTCAAGTTAGCATCAGGTCCAGTTAGCTTCAGGTCCAGTTAGGTTCAGGTCTAGTTACTGGTCCAAGTCCAGGTTCTGGTTCAGGTTCAGGTCCAGGTTCTGGTCCAGGTCCAGGTCCAGGTCCAGGTCCAGGCTCTGGTTCTGGTTCTGGTCCAGGTCCAGGTCCAGGTCCAGGTCCAGGTCCAGGTTCTGGTTCTGGTCCAGTATTGTCAGTAAGAACCAGAATCTCTGATGTCTGGTTTGTGTCAGCAGGTCTGGAGAGAAGTTCTCCTGTATGGTGGAACATGTCAGCCTGAAAGCTCCTCTGTCTCTCTACCTGTATCTCTCTACCTATCTGTCTCTCTCCCTGTCTGTCTCCCTACCTATCTGTCTCTCTCCCTGTCTGTCTCTCTACCTGTCTGTCTCTCTCCCTGTCTGTCTCCCTACCTATCTGTCTCTCTCCCTGTCTGTCTCTCTACCTGTCTGTCTCTCTCTACCTGTCTGTCTCTCTTCCTGTCTCTCTCTACCTGACTGTTTAACTCTACTGTCTGACTCTCTACCTGTCTGTCTCTCTCTACCTGTCTGTCTCTCTTCCTGTCTCTCTCTACCTGACTGTCTAACTCTACTGTCTGACTCTCTACCTGTCTGTCTCTCTCTACCTGTCTGTCTCTCTCCTTGTCTGTCTGTCTCTTTACCTGTCTGTCTCTCTCCTAGTCGGACTCTCTCTCTACCTGTCTGACTCTCTACATGTCTCCCTCTACCTGTCTCCCTCTCTCCCTCTATCTGTCTCTCTCCCTACCTGTCTGTGTCTCTCCTTACCCGTTTCTTGCTGTACCTGTCTCTCTCTATCTGTCTCTCTCTCTCCCTGTCTATCTCTTTTCCAGTCTGACTCTCTCCCTACCTGTCTCTCTCTCTACCTGTCTGGCTGTCTCTCTCTCGCTGTCTGACTCTCTCTCTCTACCTGTATGTATATCTTCCTGTCTCTCTCTCTACCTGTCTGTATATCTTCCTGTCTCTCTCTCTACCTATCTCTTTTCATGTCTCTCTCTACTTGTCTGTCTCTCTACTTATCTCTCTCTCTTCCTCTCTCTCTCTACCTGTCTGTCTCTCTCTTCCTGTCCATCTCTCTTCCTGTCTCTCTCCCTACCTCTCTCTGTCTACATGTCTGTCTCTCTACCTGTCTGTGTCTCTGCCTGTCTGTCTCTCTACCTAACAGTCTCCCTTTTGGTCTTTCTACCTGTCTGTCTCTCTTCCTGTTTCTCTCTACCTGATTGTCTCTATCTCTACTGTCTGACTCCCACTCTACCTTTCTGACTTTCTACCTGTCTGTCTCTCTACGTGTCTGACTCTCTACCTGTCTGTCTCTCTCCTTGTCTGTCTCTCTACCTGTCTGAATCTCTCTACCTGTCTGTCTCTCTCCTTGTCAGACTCTCTCTCTACCTGTCTGACTCTCTACATGTCTCCCTCTACCTGTCTGTCTCTCTCCCTACCTGTCTGTGTCTCTCCTTACCCGTTTCTTGCTCTACCTGTCTCTCTCTCTCCCTGTCTCTCTCTTTTTCTGTCTGTCTCTCTCTTTCTGTCCATCTCTCTTCCTGTTTCTCTCCCTACCTGTCTCTGTCTACCTGTCTGTCTGTCTCCCTACCTGTGTGTGTCTCTCCTTACCTGTCTGTCTCTCTCTGTCTCCCTAACGGTCTCTATCTCAACCTGTCTGACTGTCTCTCTCTCCCTGACTGACACTCTCTCTTCCTGTCTCTCTCTCTCTCTCTACCTGTCTATCTCTCTTCATGTCTCTCTCTACCTGTCTGTATATCTCTCTACCTGTCTATGTGTCTTCCTGTCTCTCTCTCTACCTGTCTCTCTCTCTCCCTGTCCGACTCTCTCACTATCTGTCTCTCTCTCTACCTGTCTGACTCTCTACCTGTCTGCCTCACTCTACCCGTCAATCTCTCTCTAACTGTCTGTCTCTCTCATTGGCTGTCTGACTCTTTCTCTACCTGTCTGTCTATCTCCCTTCATGTCTATCTCTCTACCTGTCTGTCTTTCATCCTATCTCTCTCTCTACAAGTCTGTCTCCCTCTGGATGTCTCTCTCCCTGTCTGACTCTCAACCTGTCTCTCTCTACCTGTCTCTCTCTAACTGTATCTCTCTCTACCTGTCTGTCTGTCTCCTCACATGTCTCTCTCTCCCCCTGTCTGTCCTCAGATCCGTCCATGCCTGAGTCTGAGAGGAACAAGATTGCCATCTGAGCCTCAGGACTGATCCTGGGTCTGGTCTTATCTCTGGCTGGATTAATTTACTACAAGAGGAAGGCCCGAGGTCAGAACAGGGTTCTCTGTAGACTAGTTCAGACCTCTTTACAGAACATTAGATCATCTACTACAAGAGGAAGGCCCGAGGTCAGAACAGGGTTCTCTGTAGACTAGTTCAGACCTCTTTACAGAACATTAGACCATCTCCTACAAGAGGAAGGCCCAAGGTCAGAACAGGGTTCTCTGTAGACTAGTTCAGACCTCTTTACAGAACATTAGACCATCTACTACAAGAGGAAGGCCCGAGGTCAGAACAGGGTTCTCTGTAGACTAGTTCAGACCTCTTTACAGAACATTAGACCATCTACTACAAGAGGAAGGCCCGAGGTCAGAACAGGGTTCTCTGTAGACTAGTTCAGACCTCTTTACAGAACATTAGACCATCTACTACAAGAGGAAGGCCTGAGGTCAGAACAGGGTTCTCTGTAGACTAGTCTGTCTCTCTCCCTGTCTGTCTCTCTCCCTGTCTGTCTCTCTACCTGTCTGTCTCTCTCTACCTGTCTGTCTCTCTTCCTGTCTCTCTCTACCTGACTGTCTAACTCTACTGTCTGACTCTCTACCTGTCTGTCTCTCTCTACCTGTCTGTCTCTCTCCTTGTCTGTCTGTCTCTCTACCTGTCTGTCTCTCTCCTAGTCGGACTCTCTCTCTATCTGTCTGACTCTCTACATGTCTCCCTCTACCTGTCTCCCTCTCTCCCTCTATCTGTCTCTCTCCCTACCTGTCTGTGTCTCTCCTTACCCGTTTCTTGCTCTACCTGTCTCTCTCTATCTGTCTCTCTCTCTCTCCCTGTCTATCTCTTTTCCAGTCTGACTCTCTCCCTACCTGTCTCTCTCTCTACCTGTCTGGCTGTCTCTCTCTCGCTGTCTGACTCTCTCTCTCTACCTGTCTGTATATCTTCCTGTCTCTCTCTCTACCTTTCTCTTTTCATGTCTCTCTCTACCTGTCTGTCTCTCTACCTATCTCTCTCTCTTTGTCTCTCTCTCTACCTGTCTGTCTCTCTCTTCCTGTCCATCTCTCTTCCTGTCTCTCTCCCTACCTGTCTCTGTCTACCTGTCTGTCTCTCTACCTGTCTGTGTCTCTGCCTGTCTGTCTTTCTACCTAACAGTCTCCCTTTCGGTCTTTCTACCTGTCTGTCTCTCTTCCTGTTTCTCTCTACCTGACTGTCTCTATCTCTACTGTCTGACTCCCACTCTACCTGTCTGACTTTCTACCTGTCTGTCTCTCTACGTGTCTGACTCTCTACCTGTCTGTCTCTCTCCTTGTCTGACTCTCTACCTGTCTGTCTCTTTACCTGTCTGACTCTCTCTATCTGTCTGTCTCTCTCCCTGTCTGTCTCTCTCTACATGTCTGACTCTCTACCTGTCTGTCTCTCTCCTTGTCTGACTCTCTCTCTACATGACTGTCTTTCTACCTGTCTGTCTCTCTTTACATGTCTGACTCTCTACCTGTCTGTCTCTCTCCTTGTCAGACTCTCTCTCTACCTGGTCCAGTTAGCTTCAGGTCTAGGTAGCTTCAGGTCTAGTTAGCATCAGGTCCAGTTAGCTTCAGGTCCAGTTAGCTTCAGGTCTAGTTAGCACCAGGTCCAGTTAGCTTCAGGTCCAGTTAGCTTCAGGTCTAGTTACTGGTCCAGGTCCCGTTAGCTTCAGGTCCAGTTAGCTTCAGGTCAAGTTAGCATCAGGTCCAGTTAGCTTCAGGTCCAGTTAGCTTCAGGTCTAGTTACTGGTCCAAGTCCAGGTTCTGGTTCAGGTTCAGGTCCAGGTTCTGGTCCAGGTCCAGGTCCAGGCTCTGGTTCTGGTTCTGGTCCAGTATTGTCAGTAAGAACCAGAATCTCTGATGTCTGGTTTGTGTCAGCAGGTCTGGAGAGACGTTCTCCTGTATGGTGGAACATGTCAGCCTGAAAGCTCCTCTGATTACTGACTGGGGTAAATACTTGTCTGTCTCTCTACCTGTCTGTCTGTCTCTCTACCTGTCTGTCTCTGCACCTGTCTGTCTCTCTACCTGTATCTCTCTACTTATCTGTCTCTCTCCCTGTCTGTCTCTCTCCCTGTCTGTCTCCCTACCTATCTGTCTCTCTCCCTGTCTGTCTCTCTACCTGTCTGTCTCTCTCTACCTGTCTGTCTCTCTTCCTGTCTCTCTCTACCTGACTGTTTAACTCTACTGTCTGACTCTCTACCTGTCTGTCTCTCTCTACCTGTCTGTCTCTCTCCTAGTCGGACTCTCTCTCTACCTGTCTGACTCTCTACATGTCTCCCTCTACCTGTCTCCCTCTCTCCCTCTATCTGTCTCTCTCCCTACCTGTCTGTGTCTCTCCTTACCCGTTTCTTGCTCTACCTGTCTCTCTCTATCTGTCTCTCTCTCTCCCTGTCTATCTCTTTTCCAATCTGACTCTCTCCCTACCTGTCTCTCTCTCTACCTGTCTGGCTGTCTCTCTCTCGCTGTCTGACTCTCTCTCTCTACCTGTATGTATATCTTCCTGTCTCTCTCTCTACCTGTCTGTATATCTTCCTGTCTCTCTCTCTACCTATCTCTTCTCATGTCTCTCTCTACTTGTCTGTCTCTCTACCTATCTCTCTCTCTTCCTCTCTCTCTCTACCTGTCTGTCTCTCTCTTCCTGTCCATCTCTCTTCTTGTCTGTCTCCCTACCTCTCTCTGTCTACATGTCTGTCTCTCTACCTGTCTGTGTCTCTGCCTGTCTGTCTCTCTTCCTGTTTCTCTCTACCTGACTGTCTCTATCTCTACTGTCTGACTCCCACTCTACCTGTCTGACTTTCCACCTGTCTGTCTCTCTACGTGTCTGACTCTCTACCTGTCTGTCTCTCTCCTTGTCTGACTCTCTACCTGTCTGTCTCTCTACCTGTCTGTCTCTACCTGTCTGACTCTCTCTACCTGTCTGTCTCTCTCCTTGTCTGACTCTCTCTCTACATGACTGTCTTTCTACCTGTCTGTCTCTCTTCCAGTCTGTCTCTCTCTACATGTCTGACTCTCTACCTGTCTGTCTCTCTCCTTGTCTGTCTCTCTACCTGTCTGACTCTCTCTATCTGTCTGTCTCTCTCCCTGTCTGTCTCTCTCTACATGTCTGACTCTCTACCTGTCTGTCTCTCTCCTTGTCTGACTCTCTCTCTACATGACTGTCTTTCTACCTGTCTGTCTCTCTTTACATGTCTGACTCTCTACCTGTCTGTCTCTCTACCTGTCTGTCTCTCTCCTTGTCAGACTCTCTCTCTACCTGTCTGACTCTCTACATGTCTCCCTCTACCTGTCTGTCTCTCTCCCTACCTGTCTGTGTCTCTCCTTACCCGTTTCTTGCTCTACCTGTCTCTCTCTCTCTCCCTGTCTCTCTCTTTTTCTGTCTGTCTCTCTCTTTCTGTCCATCTCTCTTCCTGTTTCTCTCCCTACCTGTCTCTGTCTACCTGTCTGTCTGTCTCCCTACCTGTGTGTGTCTCTCCTTACCTGTCTGTCTCTCTCTGTCTCCCTAACGGTCTCTATCTCAACCTGTCTGACTGTCTCTCTCTCCCTGACTGACACTCTCTCTTCCTGTCTCTCTCTCTCTCTCTCTACCTGTCTATCTCTCTTCATGTCTCTCTCTACCTGTCTGTATATCTCTCTACCTGTCTATGTGTCTTCCTGTCTCTCTCTCTACCTGTCTCTTTCTTTCCCTGTCCGACTCTCTCACTATCTGTCTCTCTCTCTACCTGTCTGACTCTCTACCTGTCTGCCTCACTCTACCTGTCAATCTCTCTCTAACTGTCTGTCTCTCTCACTAGCTGTCTGACTCTTTCTCTACCTGTCTGTCTATCTCCCTTCATGTCTATTCCTCTACCTGTCTGTCTTTCATCCTATCTCTCTCTCTACAAGTCTGTCTCTCTCTGGATGTCTCTCTCCCTGTCTGACTCTCAACCTGTCTCTCTGTACCTGTCTGTCTCTGTACCTGTCTCTCTCTAACTGTATCTCTCTCTACCTGTCTGTCTTTCTCCTCACATGTCTCTCTCTCCCCCTGTCTGTCCTCAGATCCGTCCATGACTGAGTCTGAGAGGAACAAGATTGCCATCGGAGCCTCAGGACTGATCCTGGGTCTGGTCTTATCTCTGGCTGGATTCATCTACTACAAGAGGAAGGCCCGAGGTCAGAACAGGGTTCTCTGTAGACTAGTTCAGACCTCTTTACAGAACATTAGACCATCTACTACAAGAGGAAGGCCCGAGGTCAGAACAGGGTTCTCTGTAGACTAGTTCAGACCTCTTTACAGAACATTAGACCATCTACTACAAGAGGAAGGCCCGAGGTCAGAACAGGGCTCTCTGTAGACTAGTTCAGACCTCTTTACAGAACATTAGACCATCTACTACAAGAGGAAGGCCCGAGGTCAGAACAGGGTTCTCTGTAGACTAGTTCAGACCTCTTTACAGAACATTAGACCATCTACTACAAGAGGAAGGCCCGAGGTCAGAACAGGGTTCTCTGTAGACTAGTTCAGACCTCTTTACAGAACATTAGACCATCTACTACAAGAGGAAGGCCCGAGGTCAGAACAGGGTTCTCTGTAGACTAGTTCAGACCTCTTTACAGAACATTAGACCATCTACTACAAGAGGAAGGCCCGAGGTCAGAACAGGGCTCACTGTAGACTAGTTCAGACCTCTTTACAGAACATTAGACCATCTACTACAAGAGGAAGGCCCGAGGTCAGAACAGGGTTCTCTGTAGACTAGTTCAGACCTCTTTACAGAACATTAGACCATCTACTACAAGAGGAAGGCCCGAGGTCAGAACAGGGTTCTCTGTAGACTAGTTCAGACCTCTTTACAGAACATTAGACCAGTTTCACAATAGTTTCAGTCTCAGAGGAGTTCCAGACCAGGTCCAGAGTCTTAACACTATTTATTTTTACTACTACTACTGAAACCTGTCTTTGATATTTCTCTATAATAATGTCATACTGAGCAATGGATTTGTTTCAGACCAGATCAGTTTTACTGAATAATGTCTGGATGTGTTGTTGTCTCTTCTTTTTAATCCAGGAAAGATTCTGGTTCCCAGTAGCTGATCCTGGACCTGGTTCTGGTCCTGTAGCTGTTTGTCAGATGGAATAAAAAGCAGCAGCTGCTTCAACCTGCTTCGTGTGTTTCAGCTCAGCAGACTGTCGGTCCTGGACCATCTGCTGGACCGACTCAACTCCTGATTCTCTGATGATCTGGACTCTGATACTCAGCTGGTCTCAACCTGATCCAGGACTGTGGTGTTACTCTGATGGAATCAATATTTATTTGATTGATTTGGGGTCTTGCAGGTTGTGTAGTTGTTAGATTTATATATTTTTACTGGAGTGAAACATTTTCTAACCTTAATAAACTGATTAAAAAACTCTCTGACACACTGTGGATTTATTGATCAGATAATAAACTGGAAGCATTTCATCTGTAAAGATTAATATCTCATAACAACTTATTCAAAGACAGTTTATATTCATATTTGTTACGGCTGCTCGCTCTTAGTCAATGAGTCAATTAGTTTCTTTAGTTTGTGTCATCCTTCTTCATGCTGAATGATTAATTTCCAAGAAACATATCAGAACATTTCTGGTAAACACACGATTTAAAGTGAGAGCTTTTGCATTATTTTTTGTGGTGAAAATCTGTTTTATAGATATAATTTATAGATATAATTAAATCAACTAATCAAGTCAACAAAATGTAGCTCAGCGTAAATTCTTTCAGGAAGACCTAACAATTAATCAGTTCTCTCTCTAAATCTAATTAGCGCTGGAGGCATTCACCTTCCCAATAAGCCAATCAGAATCAGCCACAGATTCCATAGGCCAATCACAGCGTCACAACACTGCTTTAAATCTGCTTTTCTCCCTGTGCTATCAGCTGTCATTTCGGTAAAGGCGTTCATCCCTCCTCCTCCCCTTCCACCCCCCCGTCATGGTGATTCTCCGGCTGTAGCTCCGGTGCCTCCTTCGGTCTGGTCTTCCGGCCCTTCTCTGCCACCACCGGTGTCTGGATTCCATCGGGGGGTTATATCATGGTTCCCTACCCTTATATTAAATGTATTAATATAACAATGGAGTTCAATCTCCAATACTTTCTACAGATATATGGTCATGTACATTAAACCTTTTGCATAAATGCAAACAAGTCTCTCCTGGTTAAAATCATAAGTGTTAAATTACTTTAATCAAGGACAGCCCTTATAATTTTATCTGTATTTCTTTATTTAGCAGCTTCCACTCATGACTTACATATTAATTAATGCCTACAAATCATTAAAAGGTCTCGCACTAACTATAAACCCATCACGGAATACTTCTGTAGTTCTTTATATATTTAAGAATCATTAAGAAGTGTCTGAACCCTTCGTGCCTTTAAAACTTTATTGATTTAAGACTCTGAGGTTGATTCATCACCTTATTGGTGGTTTAAAGTTAATTGAACATTAAATCATAGTTTTAACATCATGAGAACCAACGCTGATGTTAATTAATTCAGTTCTACAGTAAAGAAGAGGGATAACATGAGAGACTCGTTGGTCTTATTAGGAACACAGTTATATATTTATACTTTAATTATATTCTCTAATGAAAAGAGAAAATATAAACTATGAAACACTGAATGAGCTGATTTTAACTTGTTGGGAGATTCTTCAACATTTTTCCCTTGCAGTGTGACCGGGACAAGAGGTTATAAAAACCCTGTTCACCCAACAACAGTAATCAGCTGCTTATATTAAATATAATTTATGTATAAAAGAATTTTACGACCAGTCAGCTAACAGGAATTAAATGAGAGTCCAGACTTAAAGTGGTCCCCCTGTCTGGTCTCTGGTATCAAGCAGCAGATTGTCTGATATAAAAGATGAAAGTGATGATGAACATATCAGAACATGTGTCTGTGCTGCAGCTTTATAAAGTCTGGATTCAGATGATCAAACTTCTAACTCAATCTCTGGACTTTAGTTATCAGCTTTATTTCAATGATCAGTTTCAGTTGTTTTAGAGCTGAGTTGAGTTCATTTACTGCTGTTGCTGCCCAATAATCCAATCCAATCCACTATTTATATACAGTAGCACGATTTTAACAAACACAAGGTTTCCAAAGTGCTGCACAAAAAGATAAAACAGAATAAATAGATAACACAATAAAAGCACAGAGGATATAAAGATAAATGCAATAAAAATTTAAATAAAATTAAATAAGTAAACAACAATTAAAATAAGCAAGTATACACATAAGATCAAAACTCTACCTGGTGTTTAAAGCCAAAGAAAAGAGGTGGGTTTTAAGAAGAGTTTTAACATTAGACCGAGAGGAGGCCTGTCTAATGTGCAGAGGAAGTCCGGTCCACAGTTTTGGAGCTGCAACGGCAAACGCTCGATCCCCTCTGAGCTTGAGCCGAGCTTTAGGCCCCATCAGGAGCAGCTGGTCAGCTGACCTGAGAGATGGGCTAGGAGTGTGGGGGTGCAGCAGCTCACAGAGGTAAGGTGGGGCAAGGCCATTCAAGGCTTTAAAAACAAATACAAGAATTTTAAAATGAATCCTGCAATGGACAGGAGTAATAAAGTAGATCTGGTCATATTCAGAGAACGCTGACTGGTAGCTGACATCAACAGTGGGATTTAAAAGGCAACGCTGCCCCCTAGAGGCTGAACTCTGGACCTTCATCTCCAGGTCCAGGAGGAGTTCTGACAGTCTTCACTCTTAAGTCTCCATGTGGACTCAATAAAGTTATTAGGGCTGCACGATATGAGGAAAATATGCAATAGCGTTGAATAACTTGATAACAATATAAGTTGTGATAAATAAACAGACAATAAAATGTTCTCAGTTCTGCTACTTTCAGTATTCTGCTAAAATGCAACAAACTGCTTGTTGAATGTTTGACACTGTGTTGCAGCCTTTTGCGATGTGTTGATTGCGCCAGTTGATATCGCCATGACGATAAAAAACAATATATTGTGCAGCACCCCCCAAAAGGGGTTTTAGCCAGCACCAAAGAAAAATCAACAGTGCCAAAGTGTCTGATTTTCAGCAGTGAGCCTCCCTCTCGTCCACAGCCACTATATTTTACACACACACCAGGCACTGGTTTGATATTCGCAGGATATTCGTTTTCGACCTACCCCCATTCAGTGTCTTCAATAAAATTCCACTACTTTACTAGTGTAGTATGTGTACAGTTTAGGACACTGAAAAAAAAATCACAATTGTATTTCTTGAGACATATGAGAAAAATATGACCTGTAGTAACTAGCAGCCCACTATTGGCAGCTACTACAGCAATCAGAATGAGAAAATGTATTTTTGTTGAGTTTTGGTGAATATTTTAAACTTTTAATTCCATCCTGTGTCACTTTTATTTGACATATGACAAAAATATGACCTGTAGTAAGTAGTAACCTGCCATTGGCAAGTACTGCAGCAATCAGAATGAGAAAATGTCTTTTTATAGATTTTTGGTGATTTCTTTCCTGAAAGAATCCCAGTAGTCTATGTCACCAGCCTGAGTAATGTAATTTGTAGACGGTCCCTAAGTGCTGTTTTCGCTCGTAAATCGGTAGCGACAACAAATACCATTGTGATTTTTTTTTGATACAGTGTCCTAAACTGTCCTCAACATACTACACTCGTAATGTAGTGGCATTTTATTGAAGAAACTGAATGGGGGTAGGTCGAAAACAAATATCCTGCGACTATCAAACCTGCTGCTAACTTATACCCGCTACGGATCGTGCAGTGTAATCCTGTTTTACACATGGTTTTACCGAGGATACTGGACACGATTTGTTCCGTTAGCCTCCACTGGGAAGCTAAGGTTAGTTTATACAGCTAACAGCTAATTCGGCTAACCACCAGTGCAATGTCGTAAATCGCGTAAATCCTCGTAAAACAGGATTTTCATCTGCGCATGCACTTAACGTCTTGCACACGCGCAGCACGGATCGTGTACCGACAGTATGGGCGTTTCTCAATACCAAGAATGCAAACTACGGACTTGTGTTCTTGGGGAGATCGTTCTTGCTGGTTGTTGTTGGAAGAATAAACTCGCAAGTTCACAAGCACAGAAAACTGTTTGAGACGATGCCTTCTTCCTGTTATTGCTCAACACCCCCCAGCACAGAGGCTACCTGCAAGGCTCCAAAATACCAGGTAGATATACAAACCACAACAATAGAACCACTTTGTATTAAAACAATCTCCGGACAAGAAAACCTCATAATGCTACAACTATTGCAATAATATTGAAAAATAAAACTAATTGAGCTTTAATTTTATTGTTTATGGTTTAGCTCAAACACCCTTTACTTATTCAAAAAAGTGGAACGCGATCCCTATTATTATTAGTGTATAAGTTTAAGTTTAGTTTAAATAAAAAAAAAATAGGCATATGCACTGGTGTGTCCTATGTGTTCCTATTAGTATTATGTGGAATTATCATTTCTATATTATTGTAGTGCACTGTATATGCCCAGGGAGATGGAAATTAGAAGGTTGGTGTCTCCCCTTTAGTCTACATAACATGTTACCACTTTATGTACAACTGTACATTTATCATACAGACTGAAACTCAATTTCTAATAAATCAGAAAACAAATACACCAAAAATATGAACTAAATACAAAATATAATGTAGGCTATAGCCTATGGCATAATTTAAATAAGTCTCCCGAAAAGAAACGGGTATATCTCATATAATATACAGTCTATCTATGGTATATCTCTCCTCTGCCTGCTGCGGTGTGTGTGTGTGTGTATATGTGTGTGTGTGTGTGTGTGTGTGTGTGTGTGTGTGTGTGTGTGTATGTGTGTGTGCTTGTTGAGTTTAACTCCAAAAAGACAGTTAACACAGGTTCCCGTTAATCTTATGATGCACATGTGTTGTGATATTTAAAAAAACGATCCGTCAACGGCGAAATAAAAGCCTCTTATTTACGGAACCGGTCTAAAAGACCTCCGGGGTCCTACAGCGGGGTCTCCAAGTGAGACTGTCCGAGTGCTGAGCTAGTGGCCCCGGCAGGCGCAAGCTGGCGGCCGCGTCAATTTATGGAGCTCTGAAAACTCCAAAAACTTTGGAAAGGTATGTATGGACTAGTCTAACTCTGGGGGTTACAGTGAATAAGATAAAGTCCCAATAAGAGATGAGAAGGGTATGTATGGACTAGTCTAACTCTGGGGGTTACAGTGAATAAGATAAAGTCCCAATAAGAGATGAGAAGGGAGATGGAGTCTAACTCTGGGGGTTACAGTGAATAAGATAAAGTCCCAATAAGGACTATGTATGGACTAGTCTAACTCTGGGGGTTACAGTGAATAAGATAAAGTCCCAATAAGAGATGAGAAGGGATGTATGGACTAGTCTAACTCTGGGGGTTACAGTGAATAAGATAAAGTCCCAATAAGAGATGAGAGGGTATGTATGGACTAGTCTAACTCTGGGGGTTACAGTGAATAAGATAAAGTCCCAATAAGAGATGAGAAGGGTATGTATGGACTAGTCTAACTCTGGGGGTTACAGTGAATAAGATAAAGTCCCAATAAGAGATGAGAAGGGTATGTATGGACTAGTCTAACTCTGGGGGTTACAGTGAATAAGATAAAGTCCCAATAAGAGATGAGAAGGGTATGTATGGACTAGTCTAACTCTGGGGGTTACAGTGAATAAGATAAAGTCCCAATAAGAGATGAGAAGGGTATGTATGGACTAGTCTAACTCTGGGGGTTACAGTGAATAAGATAAAGGGAAGGGTATGTATGGACTAGTCTAACTCTGGGGGTTACAGTGAATAAGATAAAGTCCCAATAAGTCGGCGTGTTCCTTTAAAGTCAAGTACATAAAGTAACTTTCTTTGCATTCATTTGATTCCCAATCAAGATAGACTGGTAAGAATTGCTTTCCATTGTTAATATGTACTTAAAAACAGTTCTGAAATGCAAAATAATAGAATTTTAATCATATGATAAAACATGCGATTAATCGCGATTAACTATAGAAATTCAACGATTAATTGCGATTAAAAAACAATTAATGGTTTGACATCCCTAATGTTTATATGTCATTTTGACATGAATACATCTAAATAAATGACATGTTGATGTTTGAAAGTCTCGCGGTTTGGACATAAATGCAAATATAAATGTAAGTTAAAAAAAAATAATAATAATTATTGATTTTCAAATATTGTGGAGCCTATTTTGCTGTCAGTACTTCCAACGTTGTCTTTGCTGTAATCAGGTCAGTATATATTTATGTTTATGTTTATGGAAAACATCCATGTGTCCAGACAAGGCTAGCAGCAGCAGCAGCGCCGCGTCAGACACCTTTCTGGTGGGGAAAGACGTAGAAAACGCCACGCTCACGCCACGCAGCCAGTGTGCAGAAGGCCTAACCCTCTCGCTCACCAGGGTAAACTCCAACTTATCAGCCGGGGGTTTGAGTATCCCTTCCTAGTGCTTCACATCCTGGGTAAGTCCGGAGAAGAAAAGAGTCCAACCGTTTTCCTTTAGAAATACAACTAGTTAAAGCAACTACAAGTACAAGTTTGAAGTCCCATATCAGTCTTCTGAACGGTCCAAAATGCACAAGCGAGTTTATTTCAAGAAATGTTGCATGTTTTAATGAGTTCAGGCAAGGCTTTTCACAATAAAAGATTCCTTCGTGAAACAGAAAAGGTGAGTATTGAACATAAAGAGATGAGATATGAGCTCACAATCTCCAGAGAGTAAAGTAGTTATTTAACCAGCTGAGCTGTCAGAAGTTTGGAGTCCAAAATCTGTCTTCTAATTGGTCCAAAAGGCACAAGTCAGCAGTACTTACCCTGCCACTACTAGGCTCCTTAATGCTCGGGCACCTTACAGAGTAAACTTGGACTAAATGCACCTTATTGAAATGCACTTTATAGACTGCACCAGACACTTTATGGGAAGTTGCAATAGCACAAGGTCTTTACAGCTTTTTCCTGGTAGGAATGATTGTCTATGTGATTGACCTTTATGTACTGTATGTTGCTGTATATGTATTGCCTTTTTTTAAAACCTGATTATCACCAAGACAAATTCCAATCAACTATGTTGACATGGCAATAAAGTATTGAACTTAAATTTGAATTTTTAAAAGCAAATTTTTAAAGTTCAGACCGATTTTTAACCTGCTGAAGATAGAAACATATTGTTCCATTTTAATAAGTTCAGGGAAGGCTTTCACAATAAAAGACTCATCATGAAACAGAAAAGGTGCGATTTGAACTCACAACCTTCTGAGTTTGGAGCCAGCTGAGCTGTCAGGACTTTTAAAGTGAAGCAATATTTTAATGCATGCATGAAGTCAGAGAGTTACTCCATATCTTTGGGCTTTAAGATGTTTAAAGGGGCAACAGAATCAAAAATCAAACTGTAAACTTTGTTTTTCTGCAGGTTGATGAAGGTGAAATTTATTTGTGTTGATCAGCAGCATGTTAAAAAATGAATCATCGATCTTCGGATTAGAGTGCTCTGGTAACAGGTACACTAATTAAGATCATTTTCTTTGATTAAGCCAATGCACATTAATCAACATTTCTGTAAATGCACCATCTTAGGCTATTTCTTAAGAGGTTTTAAGATGTTTCAAGAGATTTTAAGGGGCGACAGAAGGACAAGATGAACTGTAAACTCTGTGTCTCTGCCCTACACTGTTCACTGCACTTGCAATTTGCAACGTGTCCTATGACCGTATACAACGCCCAATTTTATCTAGAATTCAATGGTGCTGATCAGCAGCAGATGGTCCAGTGGGGAAAGATGCTGACCATCAACCAGGAGACGGGGGTTCAAACCCTAAGGTATGCCACACTGGAGTGTTTGGGATGAATAAATGTGATTAACTTACGAATTTATGAATTTCCACTTGTGTATTTTCCAATTTACGACAGCGACTTCAAAGTGCAAATTCACAACTACTACTTCAACGTGCGAATTTACGACATTGATTTCAACGTTCGCATTTACATTTAAAAAATATTTAGTTATCACTTAAAATGTGTTTCCTGTCTGCAGGCTGTTCAGCTGAAAATATTAAAGTGTTAATGGTAGGAGATAGTTTTATGTATTTCTGTCAACTTTGAGTGAAGTGAGCTTTGCCTCCTGGCTCACCCCTCTTTATCATACAGTGAAGTAAATATTACTCGCAAATCTATGAAGTCAGAGAGTTGCTCCATATTTGTGGGCTTTAAGATGTTTTAAGATGTTTTAGGGGTTTAAAGATGTTGTAAGAGGATTTAAGGGGCGACAGAAGGACTAGACCAACTGTAAACTATGTTTCTCTGCAGGTAGATGAAGGTGAAGTTTCTTTTTGTTAATCCGCAGCAGATGGTCCAGTGAGGAAGGATGCTGACCATCAACCAGGAGATGCAGGTACAAACTCCGCCTAAGGTACGCCACACAGGAGTGATTGGGATGAATGTGTTCAATTTCGCGATTAAAATTTTCAACATTTCAAAAAAGTGTTAAATTATTTAAAAGTTAACATATATTATGTTATATTATATTATGTATATAGAGTATAGAACAAACTACAACTTATGTTGTGTGATCTTCAACACTAATAGTAGGGATGAATATTAAATAATGTACCTGACGGTGATCAGGGTGGATGGGACAAGATATTAAGCAGCGTTGTAAGCGGTTCAGGATCAGTACCTCTAAATCTGAGGCCATGGTTGTGTACAAGATAGTGAAGGCCCTGCACCAGGTGGTTTGCATGACTACACTCGGCGTCGAGAGGTGCACCGGACAATACAGAAGCTGGTTCCTCCCAGTCTGTTTTCAGTTGCATCCAGGGTTCAAAATTAACTTTTTTTTCCACTGTAAAATGGCAACTGAATTTTCAAATTTTACCAGCCCCTCAATAGATAACTATTGGTGTTTAAGGCAAGTGCGTAATACACACTTGGGCTGTATACCCAACCGCCCAAGGTGTCTAGGGCCCTTCTTCAGGTGCCGAGGGCAACAGAAGCTCCACTCACCACTGAATTAACGCTACTGCCCCAAGTAGGACGAATCAAACGATTGCTGGGAAAAATGGAAATCTGCATCATCTCCCAGGACCAGTGAGGGAAAGAGAAGTGGGGGCTGTGAATTCCCAGATACTTTCTTCTAGCAGTGTGTTGACAGCTGTTTTCACCCCTGGTGTTGGTGCACATCCTATATTTAGTGTTCAATCACTTTTGGTTTAGGGGACTTTGATACTAAGAGGGGGGGGCAGATGTGATAGGTAGGCTTGTGGCCTATTTATGCCACCATCTAGCTCCTCACCCTCAGGGAAAGCTCCACCCTCTGCCTCTACATTAACAGGAACACACCTGGAGATCATTGTCTCTTTTAGAGCTTATATATAGGGAGTTCTCTTCATGCATTGTGGTCCAGTGTGGCTAGGGAGCAGGTAATTCTCCTGGAAGGCATTTTAAGATGTATGTAGACTTCATGACCTGTTTCGTTCACTACAGCTAACTACAGAGAAAGTGTAAGGGCCATTTTTGTTTTTTGTTGCTTTCAACCTCCTGCAATTTGAGGCTCGCCCAGAAATCTATACCAACTTAGCGGCAACAAATGTAATTTGCAGCCAGGGTCAGTCTAGCAACTCTCCGTTGGCTTGCGAAATGGAAAAACCAAACTCTGGTCAGGCCAATCACATCGTGTATAGAGTCGGTGGGCGGGGCTTAACATAATGACGGCAGAGTTTTGATGGTTCCGCGTCAATTCCCTGCTACTTGAAAACAAAGAAGATGGCTGCTGCTGCTGGAGAACAGCAGTCTTTGGAATTGGCCGCGACTCTGGAAGACTTGGAGTTCAGCTTAAAAAAGGAAGATGTGTTGGGAGTTTAAAGTTTAATCTATCAGCTAGCTTTGCTCTGATTGGTTGGAGAGCTATCCTATTGGTGCAGAGGGAATTTGAAAGACCCTCGGACTGAGCCCTGCCAATGGTGAGTTCCCAGACCCAACATCTGGATGTGGGTCTTGCTGGTCAGGTTAACTTGAGGCAGTAGTTTGCTGACATCTATATCAACTTGCGAATTTACGTTTAAAAAAATATGTTGTCATGCCTTTAAAGGGGTGATGAATGGCCTGGTTGATATTTTATTGGCCCTTATGCATCCCTGTGTTTTGGCCCTATTTGTAACAAGAGCTTTTTTTCCAAATATGATATGGTCATAAATATTTAGATGAGCTGCGCGCTGCTTGGTTGAAGCTTAGCCCCGTACACACACGTAGAGACGCGTGCTGATTGGTTGAGCAAATCGCCAATACACACACATTAGAGACGCGTGCTGATTGGTTGAGCGAATCGCCAATACACACACGGAGCACAGGAGCCTAATAGTGGCAGGGTAAGTACTGCTGACTTGTGCCTTTTGGACCAATTAGAGACGCGACAGAATCTCATATTCCAGACACTGCAATGTTTCGTTACCAAATTCACTTCTGAGACTTTTTTATGCGAGAAATCAACTATATAAAACTCAAATATGGGCCGTTTTACGAAAATTGATGGCTAATTGCAAATTTGGTAAAACTGTGTGTCGGAGTTCAGCTGCCTGTGTTGCTGCCTCGCCGCCCGGCCTGCCTTCCTCCACAGACCCCGGCCTGCTGTGAGGTAGCTGGAGCTCCGTTAGGCTGGCAGCCCACAGCACTCCGTTTGGGCTAATTATTCCTGTCTGCAGGCTGTTGAGCTGAAATTACTCTTTAACTTAAGGGATCCTTTCCATAATGTTGTCAGACACTTAGAATAATAATCTGAGTCTGTCAGCAGAAAAAACTAAACTTTTAGTGGACGCTAACTCGATGACAATCAACTGGAGGATATTTATTAGATTTTATGTGAACATATGAATCAGACAGAAAATTTCAGCTTTTATAAGGAATTTATTTCAATATTTGAATTTAATTAATAACTAATTATTTCATTATACAACAAGTTGACCCATAAGCCTTCTGTGTGTGTGTGTTTGTGTGTTTGCATGTGTGCGCATTTGTGTTTATGTGTGTGTGTGTGTGTGTGTCTGTGTCTGTAAGTGTGTGTGTGTTTGCTTGTGCGCATGTGTGTGAGTGTTTGTGTGTGTCAAAGGCTAATAAATATTCAGATATAAGTTAATAAAGTGTTTCTGTCAGTGCTCAGAAAGAAAAGACGACCTCAGGTAACCCTGGTGTGTGTGTGTGTGAGTGTGTGTGTGTGTGTTGTGTGTGTGTGTGTGTGTGTATGTGTGTGTGAGTGTGCGTCTGTGTGTGTGTGTGTCTGTGTGTGTGTGTGTGATGATATTCGGTAATGATTATGTTTATTATAATAATTATTTGATTTATTCACATGACCCTGATATTCAGTCTTGAAAAACCCAGTGTGGGAGCAGCAGCGGCCATTTTAGATCCACCTTTAGAGCGGTCATTTTAGCTCCTCCTTCAGTCCCAGGATATGTGTTGGATCTCCCAAAGCATTGTGGGTAAGAACCAGTAAGGACATGTCCCGCCCCCACCTGAACCGTTTGCGTAACATGTCTGATTTCCTGTTCAGGAGCAGATAATCATGGGTACTGTACGTCAAGAATAACAGACCCACAGCTACGGATTGTAGCTAGATCTTTAACTGGGACTTGTGGGTAATGTAGTCTTTCTGTGCTGTAGATATGCTGTTGGTGGTGTGATCCTTCTCTGGAGCTTGGAACTGTGGGTAATGTAGTCCACTGCCTTTTGCTTATAAAAATGAAAGGTTCAGTGTCAGTTCCACCTCCTTTTTGCTGCTGAGCAAAAACTGCCCGTGCAACAGATGACTGTGGATGCTGAAGTCAAGATGAGGAGGTTTTGGGGTATTGTGGTCCAAACAGTGAGGCATTGTGGGCATTGTAGTCCATTAAATGGGGGTTTGGAGTGTTGCAGTCTGTGCAGAATGGGATTGTTGGTGTTGTAGTCCAGACAGAAAGGGAGTTTGGGGTGTTGTAGTCCAGTAAGAAGGAGTTCAGGGTGTTGTAGTCCAGGCAGAAGGGTGTTTAGGGCGTTGTAGTCCAGACCAAAGTGAGTTTAGGGCATTGTAGTCCAGTCAGAAGGGAGTTTAGGTCATTGTAGTCCAGACAGAAGGGAGATTAGGGCGTTGTAGTCCAGACAGAAAGGAGTTTAGGGTGTTGTAGTCCAGACAGAAGGGAGATTAGGGCGTTGTAGTCCAGACAGAAAGGAGTTTAGGGTGTTGTAGTCCAGACAGAAGGGAGATTAGGGCGTTGTAGTCCAGACAGAAAGGAGTTTAGGGTGTTGTAGTCCAGACAGAAGGGAGATTAGGGCGTTGTAGTCCAGACAGAAAGGAGTTTAGGGTATTGTAGTCCAGACAGAAGGGGATTGGGGGAGATGAAGAACAGCAGAGCCCCCTCTAGGGTGTTGTGGTGCGGGCAGAGGTGGATTGTGGGTATTGTAGTCTAGTGTTTGATACTTTAAGCCCTGAATAGACTGTGTGTTTGAGCCCCATCGTTTTATTTACAGTCACACAAGTCTTTATGTACACTACACACAAACACACACGCACACACACTCAAGCACACACACACCATTTTCACATCACGTAAATAAATAAATAAATAGATAAATAAATAAATAGGATATTATAAATACTTCAATACCAACTGAACTCTACAGTCCTGATTCATTATTCACTGATCAATCATCAAAACATCTTTCTTAGTTCGACAGCATCCGTCCAATCACCACGTTGCTCGTCTTCACCCCGTAGAAAGAAAAATAAGAAACCGTCAGGTCACGACGGCAGTCTCCATGGAGACGGCGCCCGTCGTTGGCAGTGCGTCCAATCAGAGCCTGTCGCGAGCGGGAACCCAGATGTACGGGCCGCTCTGCTCCTCTATGACGGCTTTGACCAGATGGTAGACCTCCTCGAAGCTGTCGCCATGCACGATGGCTGCACATACACACACACAGAGACACACACACACACAGAGACACAGACACACACACACACACACACAGAGACACACACACACACACACACACACACACACACACACACACACACACACACACACACACACACACAC
The DNA here is from genome assembly GCF_004354835.1 of Perca flavescens. NCBI lineage: Eukaryota > Metazoa > Chordata > Actinopteri > Perciformes > Percidae > Perca > Perca flavescens. The sequence goes on from NC_041349.1 coordinate 922,505, forward strand.
ACACACACACACACACACACACACACACACACACACACACACACACACACACACACACACACACACACACACACACACACACACACACACACACACACACACACACACACACACACACACACACACACACACACCCACACACAGACACACACAGTTAACACCAAACTGAAACCATAAAGTTTGTCTTGTAGCTGCATGAAGTGTGCGTTGGTTTTTACCCGTGAAACACTCAAGGAAGTCTTGTTCCAGTTTGATGGCTCGATCCAGAGCTTTCCTCGCCTGATCCTCCGACAGACGCTTATTCAGATCCCTGCACACACACACACACACACACACACACACACACACACACACACACACACACACACACACACACACACACACACACAGCATGAACTTTTATATTTGTTGCTGATAACATTAGTCATTTGTCAGAGAGTACTTATTTCATGACCTCAGTCAGTGTGTTTACATGCCTAGCAGGAAACAGTAATCCTGTACAATAAAACCTCTGACAATGTGAAAGCTCAAACCATCTACTCATTAGATAGACAAGGAAACCCCCAAACACACCTGCAATATTTGCAAGGGCATAAAAATACAAATCAACTAAACCAGTATTGACCTATTGGACACAAAAATACAACCAGATCTCATATATTGTGCAATAATGGGTGTAAGAGCCATTTTCATGTATCGTGTGTGTAGGTCACAAGTTGTCCACTAGGTGTCACTATTTTACTTAGGGTATTTAAGAAGGAACCTGTTGCCAGGTAACTTGTATGTTGTTAGTTTGAGGAGCACAAATAGTGATGTGTATGAACTGATGAAGTGTTTATGGAGCATGATGGACACAGGTGATTCTAGAAACTTTTTGAAAATGGGTCAAATGTGACCCCCGAGGAAAACAGGTGGGTGAAAATGTGTGTGAATGCAATTTAACCCTCCTGATTTTACCCTGGGTAAGGGGTTTACATGGTATTTGGGATACCCAAATATAATCACTGACTTACAGGATGTTCTCCAGGGATCGTGGTCGGATGAAGATGGCGATGGGTTGAAGCTGAGCGGCCTGCAGCCTCCTCACAGCATTGGCCGACACGTCCAGGATGCAGTGCTTCCCCTGGTGACACACACACAGAAACACGGTTACCACAGTAACTGTAACTAGGGATGCACCGAATCCAGATTTTTGGGGTTCAGCCGAATACCGAATCCACTGGTTAAGATTCTGCTGAATCAGAAACCGAATACCGAATCCTACTCCCATCCTCAGCCCATGGTCAACACAAGTTTTTAGCTGTGACTGTCCTTCCTTTGCCATACATGAAGTTGCTGCATTTTGGCTGCTCCTTCATGCACAACTCGTATTCTTTCGGATGTTTCATACCAAATGTTGTAACGGCGGCCATGTTGTGTATTGTTTAGGGTCCTCGCCACCATGAGACCAATCAGCATTGCAAATTGAACATGTAGTTGGACTTGAATCGCCTTCTTTTGACTGAAAGTACTGATAAACAACACTTGTTCTGCTCACCAGTTCCATGTCCACTTACTCACAGCCTGCTGCATTGAACGCTCCACCTACGTAAACACCTTCCCGTAATCAACGGTGGCGTCATTATGGCGACCAGCGTAGCTCGCCTAGTGCAAGCCGCAGGGTTCGGTATGCTGGGAACAAATTCTACGGTTCGGCAGAAACCCAACCCCGTCAAAAAGCCCAAATATTCAGCCGGATCAGAAGCCAAATCCTGGATTCGGTGCATCCCTAACTGTAACACCGTATCAGAGTAGATTAGATTTAACTTTATTGTCATTGTTGAGTACAAGTACAAAGACAACGAAATGCAGTTTGCGTCTAGAAGTGCAAAAAAGCAGAAAAGTGCAATGTGATATATATAAAGTATAGACAGGTGACGCATAGGCAGGACAAGAAATATATTGCAGTGTTATAAGAGCAGAATAAATATGGCTATGTAATGTATGAACAACATGTACAGATATGTGCAATGTAGTAGCAGTGAAATTATACTAGTAGTAAGAATTATATAGATATATGCAGTGTATTAACAGAATATATAATGAGAAAAACTACCACATAGACAGATATGTACAGTATGTACAGCTATGTGCAGTGTGGTAACATTATAAGAGTAGTAGAATAAGTGTATGTGCAGGATGACTAGTGTGAAGAGCAGTAGCTATGTACAGGTGTGATTACAGTATGTGTATGTATAACCCTGTCCCCACGGTCACAGCGAGCCTCACCTGCTCGGCCACCTGTCGGACGCTCTGCACCGACGTCCCGTACAGGTGGTTGTTGTACTGCCCCGCCTCGATGAAGCGGTGCGACTGGATGTCCCGCTCCATCTGTTCCCGTGACGACACAAAGTGGTAGTCCCGCCCGTCGGCCTCGTAGTCCCTCTGAGGGCGAGTCGTGTCTGTGCAGAGAGAGAGAGAGAGAGCGACGTCACTTCCTGTTTGCGTGTGTCATGTTTTCTGTGTTAACGAGACTTACGAGGCACGCAGGAGCCGAACTTGTCCGGGAAGTCAGACAGCAGGTCGTCGTTGACTCGGTCTTTGGTCGGTCCCAGGATGATGACAGGACGAGCGTAGTCCACTGTGGACAGAGACACAGGAAACTTTATTTACACCTGTCTTTAGGCCTCCTGCACACTGGCTGTGTGGTGTGAGTGTGGCGTGAGTGTGGCGTGAGCGTGGCGTTTCTGTTGCATGTCGGCTGCGTGGTGTTTTCTACGTCTTTACACACCAGAAAGGTGTCTGACGCGGCGCTGCTGCTGCTAGCCTTGTCTGGATATATGGATGTTTCCCATAAACATAAATATATTCTGATCTGATTACAGCAAAGACAACGTCAGCAGTATTGACGGCAGTATAGACTCCAGAATATTTCCTTCTGGATTGACCGGTGACATATTAGAAAATCAATAATTATTTATTATTATTTTTTAAATTACATTCATATATCTGCATTTATGTCAAACCCTCGAGACTTTCAAACATCACCATGTCATTTATTAATATGTATTCGTGTCTAAATGACATATAAACATCTTTTCCTATTCTATGTTGCCTGGAAACACTTCCAACACGCTGGCGTGTCACGTGAAAAATAGGCGTCGGTCCTATTTCTAGCACTATTTCTTCACACGTTTTCTGACACGTGCGCTTCACGCCGGCAGTGTGCACGCTCTAACCTGTTACCATGGGAGCCCAAATAAAAACGGACAAATTTAAATTTAAATTTGAAGTCCTCCTGTTTGCTTCCTGTGTCTAACTCTGCCACTCCCATCTGCCTGCCCTCCCATCACTTGATTCACTTCACCTGTTCATCCTCCCCACTCAGCTGTTCCCCATTCACTCACTCATAGCCAGATTATCTCAGTGCTTTTGCCCTAGCTTTCCATTGTCTTGTTGTTTGACCTGTACCTAGTTTTTGACCCTGCCTGTTTATGCTTTTCAAAACTTCACCCCAACCTTAACCTTTTTGTACTTTTGCTTGACTGAAATTTTGAACTGTCCCATTATTATGCCGCATGTCAGTTAATGTACTTTTTTTAAATGACGCCCAATCTGTTCTGACCAAGATCGTTAAAAGAGTGACGTCAAGAGGCCTGACCAAGCCAGGAGCGAATGACTTGAAAGCCCCCTGCGCCTGACTGAGACGCTAAAGGAGACTTTTTTCATCAGGAACAAATGACAAAGGCACTTGACCAAGGGTCGGTTTCTGACGCGCTGGGAGTGAGAATGAGTTGCGATAAACAGAGACAAAACATGACCAAGGACAGATATTTTCTGTTTGTAGTGATAGATGTGGTTTGTCATTAAAAGGTAACTTTTCATTTGGCTAGTAGTTTCCATATGAGACAGGCTTTTTCTGTAACACAAACGCCATCTATTGGTGCTATTCTGCAGACTTTAGCGTACATTCTTACTCACCTTCACCAGTCTGCAGTAGCCTGTTTCATGGTAAGTCGCGTATACTGAGCTCCACTGTTATAGTTAGGTAAATGTGTTCATTGTGATATTATGTTAGTAGGCATGTAGAATATCCACACGGGAGGTCTCTAATTTTATGTTAGAGACCATTTTTGTTTTGTTTCTTATTTTTTAGCTTAAATGAAAAAGTCCACCACGTTGTGCTAGCTTGCTAGTCTGGTTGAGGCCTAGCTTGATAACCTAACATTTATGATACAACCGTGGCAACAGTAAACTGTATACTTTCAGTTTTCATTTAGCTAACTGGAGCTCTTTATAGTGACAAACGTGATTGTGAAACACTATTCTGCTATTTACCAGGCACAGTTGTCTACTTTTGTGATTTCATACTGGTATTTTGTTAATGTCATGTGTAATACTGTTAACCAGTCTGCAGTAGCCTGTTTCATGCTAACTGGAGCTCTTTATAGCGACAAAAGTCATTTGTGAAACACTATTCTGCTATTTATAAGAATAAACGGCTAGCCAGCGAAAGGCAAAGGCTTTCTCTGTAACACCATACAACGCAGTACGGATAATGATCGCCTCTCTTTGTAGCTGTGTGTCTCAATTGTGGTCGTTTTCCTTCTTTTAGGGTTGATATGTGTACGTTTTGAGTCTCTTTGTGGTAGTGTTTATTCTTTCTTGGTCGTTTTGTGTCACATTTTCCGTCTTTGTGATTATGTTGTGTATCTTTTTAGTAATTTGGCGTCTCTTTGTGGTCAAGTTGACTCTCGTTGTGTTTGTGTTGCGTCTGTTTTAGGGGCCCCAGACATTTAGATCCTTGGAGTAAGCTCATGTGTAAGAGACAGATTGTGTAGTTTCCACTAAGGTCAAAGGTCAGTGTTTCCTTACCTTCAATCTGAGTGACGAGCTCGTAGCTGTGAACGAACCCTTCTCGACCTGCGAGGAGAAAACACTCAGTTACAAATTGAACATGTTTTAATTCATTCACTGTTTCCTGTTTGTTAAGAGAACCGAAGTTGTACCTTTCCCCTTCATGCGTGACCACTCTTTCCTCTCCACTCTGAAACACATAGACACCATTTGTTCACATCAGGATGTATTAGGCCACAACCCCATCCTCCACCTTGCCCCCCAACCCTCCTCCTCAATAGCATTTAAAGCTACAGACACAGAAATGGCACATCCTAAGGAAAGCTCATTGTGGGACTGGCTCTAGTGGCTGTAATTCTGCACCAAGGCTGAATTTCGGGAAACAGACTTCAGATACAGTATTAGGGGACCACTAAGGTCTATATAAAAGAGACTTCAGATACAGTATTAGGGGACCACTAAGGTCTATATAAAAGAGACTTCAGATACAGTATTAGGGGACCACTAAGGTCTATATAAAAGAGACTTCAGATACAGTATTAGGGGACCACTAAGGTCTATATAAAAGAGACTTCAGATACAGTATTAGGGGACCACTAAGGTCTATATAAAAGAGACTTCAGATACAGTATTAGGGGACCACTAAGGCCTATATAAAAGAGACTTCAGATACAGTATTAGTGGACCACTAAGGTCTATACTGTATAAAGAGACTTCAGATACAGTATTAGGGGACCTCTAAGGCCTATATAAAAGCATCCAAAAAGCAGGACCTTTAAAGTTGTAATTTATGACAGATCTGTGCCTAATATAGAGGCCACCATGTGTATCTGAAAATTTTATAAAGTGACAGAAAGTTTAGAAGAAGCTTTTAGCTCAAAGAAAACAACACATTTGCAAAAAGAAACATTTAGTTCTTCTAAACTAAGACTTCTTTCGACTGAAACTGTGGAGGATCCAGTACATTACCCTGAGGAACTCCTTAATTAACGTGAATGAATGAACGTGTTATATGAACCTGTGTTTGGACGGGATGTATCCCAGTTCCTCCATCTCGCCCTGCTGGTTCACCCGTCTGGCCTGCCACCACTCGTCGTCGCTGCTGTCCATCACATGAAGAACCTCGCCAAAGTTAAAGTCCAGAGCCTGCGAGAGGACTCCACAGTCCCACTGCTTATCATAGTCAAACAGCGCCCTGAAACCAGACACCAGACGTTTGATTTGATTTGGTTTGATTTATTTAATTGTAAGAGAGTGCCTTACACATGATGAAAGGACATCAAATACAATCGAGGATAAAAACACAATAAAGTCCAAGACTTATTTCCATTGTGGTCCTCAACACACATCAGGACAAGACAAGATACTCAATGACATAACATAAAAACATTTTTCTTAAATAAATAAAAATAGTAACTTGCCCTTTAATCTATTCCGCAACCCTCTCTAGTAACCAGACCTTGATGCTCTTTTTAAAAGAGTTCAGGCTGGAAATGACTTTAACATGACGATCTAACGTTAAAAGCTGCTTATCGTAGGCATATTTCACCCCCTCTATACTGTTTTAGGTAGACGACTTCAGGTGAGTCAGGTTACCTTAGGTAGAAACTGTCTGTAGCTTGTCTGAGGGTTAGGGTTCAGGTGAGTCAGGTTACCTGAGGTAGAAGCTGCGGTTGGCTCTCAGACTTCCAGACGAGTTGTTCATCATCTGCTCTCTCAGGTCGTGGATCTTTGCTTCGAAGCGACTGTACTCTGCACACAACAACACAGCAGCACATCAACTCAACAACACAACAACACAAAAACAGAACAGATCAGACGCTGCTCACATTTATATAACTCAGAGCAACGTGACACAGTTTGATATTTCAAACAACACTGTTACCTGCCAGAAGCAAGGACTACAGGTAGGACTGTTAAGGCCCTGACACACCAACCCGATATTCGGCCGTCGGACAGTCTGGCGAGGTCAGTGACTCGAGTCTGTTGGGTGTGTTCCGTGCCGATGTCCATCAGAGTGGCCATCCGCCTTCATTTTGGCCGATTTGACATGTTGAATCGGAAGGCGGGCAGTCAGACTCAATGACCAATCTGATTGGTGGAGCGCTAACCCGGAAATGATGCCTCTCAAAATCTGACAAAAAATTTTAAGCTGACCTTTGTTGATCTGAAATTCAGACAGATTCAACAACTGCATGGCCTATTTCTTACTTAAAATGTTTTCAGAAACATGTTTCGGTGAACGATCTTTGTAAAATATGAGATGGTCTTCCGAACGAGCCGCCATTATGCTCCGTTGTAAAATCCGGGAGCAGATAGACCCACCTGACACATTTGTCCAATCAGCTGCCGGTGTTCATTTTTGGGGCGACAATACAGATTTGTGCCGCCTGCTGTTATGGAGACGTATTACGTCTCACGCATGCGCAGAACGTACACTCAAGTCGGCGTCGCTTTGGTGTGTTCTGAGGCCCTTTTTGACCTCGGGGAGGCTGTCAGTCCAACTGCTTTTTCTGCTGACCAAAAGATGAAACAATGCTGCAACTTCACCCCGAATTGCCCCGAGTCTACCAAACTACAGGTATGAAAGTGACCTTAAAGTGCAAATGTTCCTTGCTGATTCATCCTTTTTAACTGCTGTACAACATCTGACATGCAACTCAAGTTAGGATGTAAAAATGTGTGTGTGCGTGTCTCACCTTCAGGTCTGTACTGAGCCACGATGGTCACCATCTGTCCGGCGTTCTTCAGAGCTGCTGCAGCTTGTTCATGTGTCGCATACCGGAGATCCACACCATTAACCTGCACATGCACACACACACACATGCACACACACATATACACACATGCACACACACACATAGACACGCACAGATACAGACACACGCACAGACACACACGCACACACAGACACACACATACAGACACACACACACATACAGTTTAAGTATCCAAACCTCAACCTGAAACAGTGAAATCAGTCTGACACATGGTGGTGACAGCAGGAACTGAAGTTCGGCTTTGGAGAATTTTAACAATCTTTTAAAACAGTTAGACAGACATTGTTCTTTTGGTAATGTCATAAAGTTATTAATATCAATGGATTAAATATATATATATATATATATATATATATATATATTTCAGATGTGTCCAGAAAGACAGAATCCCAAAGAAAATTGTGAATTTATTAAAATGGGTAACCATCTGATGAGGATCTGGTCCCCTTGACAAACCCATGATATCTGAGTATGTTTCCAGATGATGTCCAGATGTTTTTATGTTGTGGATACTCACATTTCGGCAGGGATGAGGACCTGGTCCTCCAAATCATTGTTTTCTCTGATATCTGAGATTATATTTCAGATGTATCCAGATGTGTATTGGTACTCACGCTGAGGATCTGGTCCCCCTTGTTTTCTCTGATATCTGAGTATGCCACCACCATTTCCAGATGTGTCCAGATGTTGTTCTATTTTGGTCTATCTGACCACATCACCTTCTTGAGGATCTGGACGCTGAGGACCCCCCTTGTTTTCTCTGATATCTGAGTATGTTTCCACATGTGTTCAGATGTGTTTTGGGTGATTCCTCACGCTGAGGACCTGGTCCCCGAGGGAGGTTGGCGGTGGTTGTTTTCTCTGATATCTGAGTTATTTTTCCAGATGTGTTCAGATGTGTGCAGATCAACAATCTTGTCCCTGATGTCCTGAGGACTTTGGTGCCCATGGTAGTGATGTTGGATGCTGGTTGTTTTTTCAGGTGTCTTTGATATCTGAGGTATATTTTCCAGATGTGGTTCGGATGGGGCTGTGTTTTGAAAACTCACTGGCTAGGAGGATCTGGTCCCCCTTGTTTTTCCTCATCAGATGGATATCTGATGTATGAATTTTCTTTGGGATTCTGTGTTTCACTGTTAGAATGTACATATGATTACAATTGAGGCATTCCTGACCAAAATCAGCAAGGGGTCCCCCTTGTTTTCCCTGATATCTATAGTATGTTTCCAGATGTGTCCAGATGTTTATGGGTACTCACGCTGAGGATCTGGTCCCCCTTGTTTTCCCTGATATCTGAGTATGTTTCCAGATGTGTCCAGATGTGTGTGGATACTCACGCTGAGGACCTGGTCCTCCTTGTTTTCTCTGATATCTGAGTATATTTCCAGATGTATCCAGATGTGTATTGGTACTCACGCTGAGGATCTGGTCCCCCTTGTTTTCTCTGATATCTGAGTATGTTTCCAGATGTGTCCAGATGTGTGTGGGTACTCACGCTGAGGATCTGGTCCCCCTTGTTTTCTCTGATATCTGAGTATGTTTCCACATGTGTTCAGATGTGTGTAGGTGCTCACGCTGAGGACCTGGTCCCCCTTGTTTTCTCTGATATCTGAGTATATTTCCAGATGTGTTCAGATGTGTGTAGGTGCTCACGCTGAGGACCTGGTCCTCCTTGTTTTCTCTGATATCTGAGTATATTTCCAGCTGTATCCAGATGTGTATTGCTACTCACGCTGAGGATCTGGTCCCCCTTGTTTTCCCTGATATCTGAGTATGTTTCCAGATGTGTGTGGGTACTCACACTGAGGACCTGGTCCCCCTTGTTTTCTCTGATATCTGAGTATGTTTCCAGATGTGTCCAGATGTTTATGGGTACTCACGCTGAGGACCTGGTCCCCCTTGTTTTCCCTGATATCTGAGTATGTTTCCAGATGTGTCCAGATGTTTATGGGTACTCACGCTGAGGACCTGGTCCTCCTTGTTTTCTCTGATGTCTGAGTATATTTCCAGATGTATCCAGATGTGTATTGGTACTCACGCTGAGGACCTGGTCCTCCTTGTTTTCCCTGATATCTGAGTATGTTTCCAGATGTGTATGGGTACTCACGCTGAGGACCTGGTCCCCCTTATTTTCTCTGATATCTGAGTATATTTCCAGATGTATCCAGATGTGTATTGGTACTCACGCTGAGGATCTGGTCCCCCTTGTTTTCTCTGATATCTGAGTATGTTTCCAGATGTGTTCAGATGTGTGTAGGTGCTCACGCTGAGGACCTGGTCCTCCTTGTTTTCTCTGATATCGGAGTATATTTCCAGCTGTATCAGATGTGTATTGGTACTCAGGGAGGATCTGGTCCCCTTGTTTTCCCGGATATCTGAGTATGTTTCCAGATGTGTCCAGATGTTTATGGGTACTCACGCTGAGGACCTGGCCCCATGTTTCTCTGATATCAGATGAAACAATGTGTGTGGGTCAAGGACCTGGTAGGTTTTCTGGTATCATTTGTTTCATATGTGTCAGATGTGTAATATAGTGAGATCTGGTCCCCCAATGTTTTTTCTGATATCTGAGTAGGCCCAGATGTGTCCAGGTGTGGGTACTCACGCTGAGGATCTGGTCCCCATTTAAAATATATTAAAAACGGTTTGAGAGGATGTTAGATGAAGTCGCCGTCCTCTCCTCCATTATGTTGATAGGGTGGAGCCACGCTACGCAAACCGGGGGTCGCCCTCTCCCATCATGCCTTGGGGGTGTGTGTATCGTGTGGAGACGGAGGATGTTTGTGTGTGTGTGTGTGTGTGCAGTGTGTGTGTGTAGGTTTTGTGTCATTTCTTTCATATACCCTGAGACAAAACAATGTTTCTCTGTGTGTGTTACATTTAAAATATATTAAAAAACATTTGAGACATGTTACATTTAGTGCACACACATTATAGATAGGGTTAGGTACCGAAACCCGGTGCTAATACGTGTGTGTGTGTGTATGTATGTGTGTGTGTGTGTGTGTGTGTGTGTGTGTGTGTGTGTGTGTGTCTCTCTCTCTCTGTGTGTGTCTGTGTGTGTGTGTGTGTGTGTGTGTGTGTCTCTCTCTGTGTGTGTGTGTGTGTGTGTGTGTGTGTGTGTGTCTGTGTGTGTGTGTGTGTGTGTGTGTGTGTCTCTCTGTGTGTGTGTGTGTGTGTGTGTCTGTGTGTGTGTGTGTCTCTCTGTGTGTGTGTGTGTGTGTGTGTGTCTGTGTGTGTGTGTGTGTGTGTCTGTGTGTGTGTGTGTGTGTGTGTGTGTGTCTCTCTCTCTCTGTGTGTGTGTGTGTGTGTGTGTGTGTGTACGTACAGCTGGTGAGGTCGGGGGGGCTGTAGCGGTCTGCAGGGTGCATGTACTGCGTGGTGGGTGCCGCCACCTTCAGGTACACCACCTCGCCCGTGTTCTTCAGCGCCACCACGGCGTCTTCGTGGAGGATGTCCTCCAGAGACACGTGGTTCACCTGCCGGGGTCAAAGGTCACGTTACACTGAACTACACCTGCCGGGGTCAAAGGTCACGTTACACTGAACTACACCTGCCGGGGTCAAAGGTCACGTTACACTGAACTACACCTGCCGGGGTCAAAGGTCACGTTACAGCATCTGAGATATATATATATATATATATATTTTTTTTTTTTTACGTACGGCCAGGATTTTGTCCCCGATCTGTAGCCGTCCGTCGCGGTGAGCTGCTCCTCCCTCGATGATCTTGGTGACGTAGATGCTGTTGTCTCCGGGAACGTGTTGGTTCCCCACACCGCCCGCTATACTGAACCCCAGACCTGGTAGGACAGACAGGCATACAGATAGGTACAGAGAAGCAGACAGACAGGTACAGAGAGGCAGGCAGACAGACAGGTACAGAGGCAGAGAGACAGGTACAGGGGCAGGGAGACAGGTACAGAGAGGCAGAGAGACAGGTACAGAGACAGAGAGACAGGTACAGAGAGGCAGACAGACAGGTACAGGGACAGAGAGACAGGTACAGGGGCAGAGAGACATAGAGGCAGAGAGACAGGTACAGAGAGGCAGACAGACAGGTACAGGGACAGAGAGACAGGTACAGGGGCAGAAGGACAGAGAGACAGGGACAGACAGACAGGTACACAAAGAAATGAACATTAAAAGCATTCATGTTCTGAAATCTGTCTCCTCGTCTCCTTTCCTACCTTTGGGTCCCTTCATGAGTTTTATCTGTGTGACGCGTTCGCTGGGCGGGCGTCTCCGCAGCACATACAGCCTGACGACAGGCCCCGCCTCCTTCAGCGCCTCCACGGCGAGGGAGTGAGTGACCTCACGTACGTCCACGTCGTTAACGAACACAATGCTGTCGTTCACCCTGGAGACGGAGAGAGAAAGAGAGAGGGATCAACCATCACTGGGAGGACACTCGGCAGTGGCGCAAAAAGTGGGTATGAGCTATATGCTGCGCATAGGGGCGTAGCACCATGGGGGGAGCCAAAACGAAAAAGTAATAATAATTAAAAAATATATATTTGTTTGGTATTTTCTATATGTAGCTGCAGTTGTGCGTTTTGTAAATCATTTCTGCATTTCCTCAGTGTTATTATATAACATTTTAGAGGACTAAGAGGCTAGAGTAGGAGCCCTGTCTCATAAGATTCCATCATAGAATGTTGAGATAGAATGTTGACATAGAATGTTGACATAGAATGTTGAGATAGAATGTTGACATAGAATGTTGACTTAGAATGTTGATAGAATGTTAACATAGAATGTTGAGATAGAATGTTGACGTAGAATGTTGAGATAGAATGTTGACTTAGAATGTTAACATAAAATGTTGAGATAGAATGTTGACGTAGAATGTTGAGATAGAATGTTGAGATAGAATGTTGACTTAGAATGTTAACAGAATGTTGACGTAGAATGTTGAGATAGAATGTTGACATAGAATGTTGACATAGAATGTTGACTTAGAATGTTGATAGAATGTTAACATAGAATGTTGAGATAGAATGTTGACGTAGAATGTTGAGATAGAATGTTGACATAGAATGTTGACATAGAATGTTGATAGAATGTTAACATAGAATGTTGAGATAGAATGTTGAGATAGAATGTTGACATAGAATGTTGACATAGAATGTTAACATAGAATGTTGAGATAGAATGTTGAGATAGAATATTGACATAGAAGAGGGAGGGGGGAAGCGCCGTGAGTGCTGAGTGAGAAGGTACGAGCGTACGAGTAGTGAGTTGTCGTCTATGTATAAAGCATGTATAAAGATGTATAAAGCAAAACAGCTGTCGGGGGCTAAAAATACAAAAAGAAAAAAAGAGAGGGAAAAAGAGAGGACGGGATGGACAGCAGTTAAGAAGTGGAAGGTGAAAGGCAAAAGGTAAGATTTAAAGTGTGACGGCTTTGCTTGGAGGCTCGCACATATTCATGTTAACAGACTAGCTAGCCTTTTGGACACTGGGAATCTAGCAGCCAAATGGGGGTTTACCCAAGGGGGTAAGCCTCGCTTCAGAACTCAAACCTCCTATGGCGCCATTTTGATGCTACCAAACGATCACCCAACGTTAGCAACCCATTGACTCCCATTCATTCTGACGTCACTTTGACAGTAAATAACTTCACATCTGAAGCGTTTAAAGACTTTTTGTGTCCATTGTTTATTTCTAAAGAAACACGACGATGTATAAAAGGCTCCATTACCTTGTAGCTCACGTTATGGCTCTGTTGAAGATGCTTTTATAAAAATAGGCTAACGATTGGGTCATAACCACGAGACATATGGTGCGTTCTATTATTTATCCGTGTCGGAGTTCCGACTAGGAAAACAGACGTTGCCTAGCAACAAGCACCAACACGCCACCTTTCCTCGGATTTCCGAGCTCGGAACTCGGACAACCGTGAGGACACCGAGCGAGAATTCCGACATGGATTCCAAGATGGCAGCGCCCTGTGTGACTTGTAGTATGAATTGTTGTCATTGTTTTTGGACCGCTTTGGCTGTTTAAATGAAGATTTTAATCACGCGTTTTACTGCGTCGTTTCTCTGCCTGTTGCTATGGGAATCCGTCTTGTTTTGAGTCTAATATTGAATGAAGCCTTGTTTGCTAACATGGCTAGCGTTACTACTCGGCCAGTGCTACCATAGCAACAGCTCTCCAGGTGGTGTCCGTGTTTTTTCTCCGACTCGGACGCGCAAAACAAACCAGAACGCTTGAAGTGGGGAAATGACGTCATATCCGAGGTCCGAGTCGGTTCGTTGAGAATAACAGAACGCACCATTACTGTCACACAGTAGATAAACAAATGAGAACAGTGATGACATCACGTAGCGATGAGACCAGTGATGTGTGTGTGTGTGTGTCTGTGTGTTTGTCTGTGTGTGTGTGTGTGTGTGTGTGTGTGTGTGTGTGTGTGTGTGTGTGTTTGTGTTTCTGTGTGTGTGTCTGTGTATGTTTGTCTCTTTTGTGTGTGTGTGTGTGTGTGTGTGTGTGTGTGTGTGTGTGTGTGTGTGTTTCTATGTGTGTGTTTGTTTTTCTGTGTGTGTGTGTATGTTTGTCTCTTTTTTTTGTGTGTGTGTGTGTGTGTGTGTGTGTGTGTTTCTATGTGTGTGTTTGTTTTTCTGTGTGTGTGTGTCTGTGTGTCTATTTGTGTGTGTGTGTGTGTGTGTGTGTGTGTGTTAAATCACAATGCATTACATGTCATTTAGCTGAAGCTTTTATCCAAAATGACTTACCATTGCTATATATGTCAGAGGTCACACACCTCTGGAGCAACTAGGGGTTAGGTGCCTTGCTCAGGCACACATTGGTTGATGTATCACAGTGGGAATCAAACCCAGATCTCCCACACCAAAGGCATGTGTCATATCCACTGGGCCATCACCACCCCTCACACCCGTGTGTGTGTGTGTGTGTGTGTGTGTGTGTGTGTGTGTGTGTGTGTGTGTGTGTGTGTGTGTGTGTGTGTGTGTGTGTGTGTGTGTGTGTGTGTGTGTGTGTGTGTGTGTGTGTGTGTACCTGAGGCGTCCGTCCTGGGCAGCAGCTCCTCCAGGAATGATCTTGGTGATGAAGATGGACGGGTCGTCTCCGATGTGAGGATTATCAGTCCCTCCTGCGATGCTGAAGCCCAGACCAGAGTTACCCTGAACACACACACACAAACACACACACACACACACACACATTACAACATTATCAAAATAGTGACTTTAGTTGACAACTAATTGATTAATTGATTAATCTTTGCGGCTTTAACTGCTCCTGTGACGATAATTATAATGTTATAACAGAGTTTAAATGGTTCTGATGGTTTTGATGGTTCTGATGGTTCTGATGGATCTAATGGTTCTCTTGTTGTATCTGATGACAGCAGCTTTGTTCATCTCTTTGATTTCTTATCCAGTTCCTAAAATAACCTGCGGGGAGTTAAAAATATTCTGCTGCTGTCAGTTTATTTCCTGTGAACGCAGCTTTTAAAACAGAGCGACAGAGACCTCCCACCTCAGAGAGTTACTTCCTCTCGTCTCCCGAGAACACTAGCTCATTCTCACCTGTCACTTTATCTACTCCTCTATCTCCTCTTTACACCAAACCGCCTCTGAGTCTGAATAATGAAGATAGAGCTCAAGTTCTTTAACACTGCCATATCTAATCTACACGTGACAAAACATTGTAAAAACTTAAATATTGAAAATGCTGCTCAAAGCTGCATTCTCTCTAACATCCAGCAGGGGGAGACTCCCCCAGCTCCAAACAGAAGCCTATGACAAATGTGAGTGTGTGTGTGTGTGTGTGTGTGTGTGTGTGTGTGTCTCTTTCTGTGTGTGTGTGTGTGTATGTGTGTGTCTCTTTCTGTGTGTGTGTGTCTCTGTCTGTGTTTGTGTGTGTCTCTGTGTGTGTGTGTGTGTGTGTCTCTCTGTCTGTGTGTGTGTCTGTCTGTGTGTATGTGTGTCTCTGTGTGTGTCTGTGTGTCTCTGTGTGCGTGTGTGTTTGTGTGTGTGTATTTGCTTGTCTGTGTGTGTGTGTATTACTGTGTTTATTACTGTGTGTATTTTGTGTATTATTGCATGTATTACTGTGTGTACTGTGTTTTCTGTGTGTATTGTGTATATTGTGTGTACTGTGTGTATTGTGTGTATTGTGTGTACTGTGTGTCCACTGTGTATATTGCGTGTTTATTGTGTGTATTATTACCCTCTCCAGAGTGATCTCTTCATACTCTAGCTCTGTGTGTGTATTGTGTGTACTCTGTGTACTGTGTGTATTGTGAATATTGTGTGTACTGTGTGTACTGTGTACTGTGTGTATATTGCATGTATATTGTGTGTATTATTACCCTCTCCAGAGTGATCTCTTCGTACTCCAGCTCTCCTTCTGATCCGTTCATCTGTAAAAACAGAAAAAGATTTTTTTTTTAATCAGGATCTCTCTCTGCCGATGGCTTGTCTCCACGGCAACTCCATGGTAACAGCTGTGGAGCCCTCAGGGGGCCGGTTACCTAGGCAACTTTAACTGTAGCTATGGCGACCACCTTTCTCTCTCATATCAAGTCCTCAACAACAGGATGATTACATCACTTCCTGCAATCTGCCGTTAAAACATTCAGCCACAAACATACAAACTCCTTCACGCACGACCATGTGTATTGCTGTGTGTATTACTGTGTGTATTGCTGTGTGTATTACTGTGTGTATTGCTGTGTGTGTTAAGACAAATAATTAGTGCCATTTTAAGTTGTTTGAGTTTGTTTAGTTTTGGTCTCAATACCAATAGCGTCAGGTAGGAAAATTAAAATGAACATAACATATCACGTAAGAGGGCAGTCCTGTGCCAAAGTAGGTCAAGGAGGAGGAGCGCAGGTTACGAGTAGCTTCCGTTTCAGCTAGTGCCGACAAGCATGCAGTGAATGCGAGGAGTAGACAAACTAAGAGGAAAATTGGACAGGGTGCATCAGTGAGGAGGAGACTTCAGAGACGCTATTGGTTTTCAACCTACTACATACTACTTATTATTGCAAACTCCTGGTTTATTGTGAAACTATAAATAAATGCCTGGAGAAGGAGTTGTGAACATGTCATCTGTCATCATCCAAGCCTTTTTCAAGTTTGAGGCGATCAATGATGAAAACACCCAGATAATGTGACAGTGTGCAGGGGGGACCAGATCTCGTAGGACCTAAGGGGGAACAGATCTCGTAGGACCTCAGGGGGAACAGATCTCGTAGGACCTCAAGGGGAACAGATCTCATAGGACCTCAGGGGGAACCGATCTCGTAGGACCTCAGGGGGATCAGATCTCGTGAGGACCTCAGGGGAAACCGAACTCGTAGGAGCTCAGGGGGAACAGATATCGTAGGACCTCAGGGGGAACAGAACTCGTAGGACCTCAGAGGGAACAGATCTCGTAGGACCTCAGAGGGAACAGATCTCGTATGACCTCAGGGGGAACAGATCTCATAGGACTGCAGGGGGAACAGAACTCGTAGGACCTCAAGGGGAACAGATCTTGTATTTAAACTACTATCCTCTGTGTTGTTGGCCAGAAAACAGAAAAACAGACACAAGATCACTTAAATCAACACTAGAGAACTTTTCCCGCTTCCGTCCCCCTACAGGTTGGAAGTGTAATTGTCCATTACATTGCATTATGCAAGTTTGCCAGATCGGGTAGTGCGAGCTGTAGTTTGAATGAGACATAATGGGACAATTCCCCTTCCAACCTGTAGGGGGACAGAAGTGGGACCGTTATCTAGTGTTGCTTTTAAACTCACTAGTTACTGGATCTGTCCGTTATAAACTATCAGCTTTCAAACAGTTCAAAGTGCTGAAAGCATCAATGGGTTCGTATGGTATCGTACGACTACTGCCGGCCGGGCACATGAAAAGGTTACTCTGTCTTTTCTCTTTAACTTCCTTGACTCCTCCCAGCTAACCTCCACACCTGGGGGGAAAGTGAAACACCTTCCTGTCTACTTTGCTCTGGAAGAGATTCTCTAGAACATCTCCTCAGTAACTGCCCAAAGGCCCTTGTAGATGTTCACTATCGTATGACTGCAGTTGGTGTTGGTGGTGTTTATGAATGGTAGTGAAAAGAAGCGTAAAAAAAAGAGCCAAAAGTGTCAATAAAAGACGAAAAACGTCAGAAAAAGTTTTGATTTTTAGGACGACAAATTCTGTTCATGGTCGAATTGAAGACAGCACAAGGGTTATACAACTATCCTCTATGTTGTTGGGCAGAGAAAAGAAAAACAGACACAAAATCACTTTTTAGGGAGCCGAAACTCACCAGCTACTGGATATGTCCGTTATAAACTTTCAGCTTTCAAACAGTTCAAAGGGCTGAAAGCAACAATTCCTCATGATCGGGTTCCTATCATATCCTACGACTACCGCCGGCCGGTCACACCTCAACTCCTTAACTTCTTCAGGACATGAACACCTGGAAGGAAATGGAGGGCAGCAAATGCAGTGGAGGTGGCAGAGTCACACCTAAGGCAAGAGGCACTGGTGGGCATGATGGCATCCGGCAGAGCGGGGTTGGGCTACTTCCCAAAGAACCAGGTGGGCAAGGCCCAGGGCAAGGAGAGACACCGTCTACTCCAGGAAGAGGTCCAATCAGGGGTGGACGAAGAGCGAGTGAGTAGGGCGGTGGTTTTCTGGCAGCAGGGAGCTTGGACAAGATGGGAGAGTATACCGCAGCACTTGATCACCTGGGCAAACATCATGCAGGCAGCCTTCCAACGCATCCGATTCCTTGTGCAAACAGTCTACGATGCCCTACCAAGCCCAGCTAACATCCACACCTGGGGGGGAAAGTGAAACACCTTCCTGCCTACTTTGCTCTGGAAGAGGCTCTCTAGAACATCTCCTTAGTAGCTGCCCAAAGGCCCTAGCAGATGGCCGCTATCGTTACGGCCACAACCAGGTGCTAAAAGCAGTCGCTGAGAATGTAGCTGCAGCCATCGGCACCTGCAAACACCACCACCCTCCAAAGAAGGCAATCTCCTTTGTCAAAGCTGGAGAGAAAACCCAGCTGCAGGCTGACCTGGGAAAGCAGCTAAAGTTTCCACAACACATCACAACAACATCACTCAGTCCAGATATTATCATCACCTCCAAGGCTTTAAAACAACTGATCAGACTGGAACTAAGAGGGTCCTATCTTGCACCCGGCGCAGCGTAGCACAAAGCCCGACGCAAGTGTCTTTGCTAGTTTAAGACCAACGCAGTTGTCAGTTTCCTGTCCAGCGCCCACGTTGTTTGAATAGCAAATGCACCTGCTCCCATCTGTGACCCATGGCTGGTCTTACAGGGAGGTGTGTTCAGGTGCATTCTGGGAGTATTGATATCTTGAGGCAGCAGGAAGTGGTCGCGCCAGCCTGGCTTTTAAAGGGAATGGGAGATGATCTCTGATTGGTTTATTGCATGTTATGCCCAAACACACCTATGATTAATGAAGACACTAAGTACAACCCTTTTGAACCATGAGCCCGGCACACGGACCCTTTTTACCGCCATCAAACTAGCAAAAGTGGATTTGGACACGCCCTAAACACACCTGCGCCAGGCGCTTCACGTCGTGCACTTAGATAGTTAAAATAGGGCCCAAAGTGCCCTGGGAAGAGCGTATAGACAAAGCCAACGAGAGGAAACGTGCAAAGTACCAAGAGCTGTTGGAGAAGTCTAAAGATGGCTGGAAGACTTTCTATGAGCCTATAGAAATCGTCTGTAGAGGCTTTGCAGGGCACTCACTGTGGAAAGTCCTCAACCGGTTGGGCTTTACAGGAGCGGCCAAGAAAAGGGCCATTAAGGCCGCAAGAGATGCTGCAGAGAAAGCCACGAGCTGGCTTTGGTTGAAAAGGGCTGATCTGTGGGTTGCTGTTGGGACGCAAGTCAGGGCCTGATCAACCGTGGCTGAGTCGCTGGGAGAGTCTGATGTTGTGAGACCCAATGTCACATCACTTGTTTCCTGGGTGAAAGTCTTGTGTTTTCTCCTTAACTTCTTCAGGACATGAACACCTGTTTCCTGGGTGAAAGTCTTGTGTTTTCTCCTTAACTTCTTCAGGAGTTTTAGGAGCCAAACATTCCCCCCAATCTCCTCCCTACGAGGATCTTCACAATCTTATACAGCAGCAGTCAACGTGCTGCTGACAGTAAATATGTGGAATACATACCAATACCAGAGCTTTACTTCCCAGAGATATAAGTACGAATGCTTCAGGAGAAGAGGCTGCAGAATGAGACCATCGGAGAAAACATAAACACAACACAGTCAAACATTTCTGCAGGTTAAAAGGGCCTTTTTCCTCGAAGATGTCGCACCAAACGATTGCTCTGTCTGTGTGCCTGTCTGTCTGTCTGCCTGTCTGTCTATCTGTCTCTCTCTGTCTGCCTGTCTGTCTGTTTGTCTGTCTGTCTCTCTGCCTGTCTGTCTGTTTGTCTTTGTCTCTCTGTCTGTCTCTCTGCCTGTCTGTCTGCCTGTCTGCCTGTCTGTGTGCCTGTCTGTCTGTTTGTCTCTCTGTCTGCCTGTCTGCCTGTCTGACTGTCTGTCTGTCTCTCTGCCTGTCTGCCTGTCTGTCTATCTGCCTGTCTCTCTGCCTGTCTGTCTCTCTGTCTGTCTGTTTCTCTGCCTGTCTGTATTCGCTGCAGGCTACACAGCTGTCGACTCTACAACTCTCTCTTCATTGTGTCTTTGTGTCTCTGGAGAATCTGGAGTTATATAACGGAGAGAGAGACTGTTACAGTTCACTGTGAATTAATTACACCTCACTTCCCCTGACAGCTCTCTCTCTCCCTCTCTCTCCCTCTCTCTGTCTCTCTCTCTCTCTCTCTCTCTCTCTCTCTCTGAGTCTATGTCTCTCGGCCACCCAGGCAGAGATGACAGAGGGCCGTTCTGCTGTTTTAAAAAGGTCAGAAATATTCAAACCTCTCCACCTTTATCACAGAGTCATGATAAGCTGAGAGACGGTCCACGAGGGTTTCTGAGTCCAGAACAAATCCAGAACTTAAAAGCATAAAAATAATATGTTTCAAGCGTTTAAAATAGATAGAAAGCATCAAAACAACTGGAACAAACCTGGACTACGATGACGTTACGACTTTCTGGCTCGAGAGCACGCGAACAGGCAGAAGATCTCGGTAACTCAGACCATCAGAGGGGTCGAGACAGAGACTTTGAGGGGTCAAGACTGAGACTTTGGGGGGTCAAGACCAAAACTTTGAGGGGTTGAGACTGAGACTTTGAGGAGTTGCGACCAAGACTTTGAGGGGTTGAGACTGAGATTTTGAGGGGTTGAGAGCAGGACTTTGAGGGGTTGAGAGCAGGACTTTGAGGGGTTGAGACTGAGATTTTGAGGGGTTGAGAGCAGGACTTTGAGGGGTTGAGACTGAGATTTTGAGGGGTTGAGACCGAGACTTTGAGGGGTTGAGGCCGAGACTTTGAGGACCGAGACTTTGAGGGTTGTAGACCGAGACTTTGAGGGGTCGAGACCGAGACTTTGAGGGGTCGAGACTGAGATTTTGAGGGGTTGAGACCGAGACTTTGAGGGGTTGAGGCCGAGACTTTGAGGACCGAGACTTTGAAGGTTGTAGACCGAGACTTTGAGGGGTCGAGACCGAGACTTTGAGGGGTTGAGAGCAGGACTTTGAGGGGTTGGGACTGAGATTTTGAGGGGCTGAGCCCAATACTTTGAGGGGCTGAAGAAGTGTTCTAGAGGCCGATCTTGAGTACTACAACACTGTAGTTAGCATTTATTAAAGGTCCCATGGCATGGAAATTTGGCCCACACATGAGAGAGAGAGACATCATGGCTTTCAAACGAGCAAAGTGGCAGTTGGTCAAGGCCACACCCCCACCCTCCACCTTGCCCCCCCTCTCTCCTCCTCAATAGCTACAAACACAGAAATGGCACATCCTAAGGAAAGCTCATTGTGGTACTGGCTCTAGTGGCTGTAGTTCTGCACCAAAGCTGAATTTCGGGAAAGAGACTTCAGATACAGTATTAGGGGACCACTAAGGTCTATATAAAAGAGACTTCAGATACAGTATTAGGGGACCACTAAGGTCTATATAAAAGAGACTTCAGATACAGTATTAGGGGACCACTAAGGTCTATATAAAAGAGACTTCAGATACAGTATTAGGGGACCACTAAGGTCTATATAAAAGAGACTTCAGATACTGTATTAGGGGACCACTAAGGTCTATATAAAGAGACTTCACATACAGTATTAGGGGACCACTAAGGTCTATATAAAAGAGACTTCAGATACAGTATTAGGGGACCACTAAGGTCTATATAAAGAGACTTCAGATACAGTATTAGGGGACCACTAAGGTCTATATAAAAGAGACTTCAGATACAGTATTAGGGGACCACTAAGGTCTATATAAAGAGACTTCAGATACAGTATTAGGGGACCACTAAGGTCTATATAAAAGAGACTTCAGATACAGTATTAGGGGACCACTAAGGTCTATATAAAAGAGACCTCAGATACAGTATTAGGGGACCACTAAGGTCTATATAAAAGAGACTTCAGATACAGTATTAGGGGACCACTAAGGTCTATATAAAAGAGACCTCAGATACAGTATTAGGGGACCACTAAGGTCTATATAAAAGAGACTTCAGATACAGTATTAGGGGACCACTAAGGTCTATATAAAAGAGACTTCAGATACAGTATTAGGGGACCACTAAGGTCTATATAAAAGAGACTTCAGATACAGTATTAGGGGACCACTAAGGTCTATATAAAAGAGACTTCAGATACAGTATTAGGGGACCACTAAGGTCTATATAAAAGAGACTTCTGATACAGTATTAGGGGACCACTAAGGTCTATATAAAAGAGA
>NC_041349.1:949978-957478 GCF_004354835.1 Perca flavescens
GTAATGTACTACTGTTTATCAGACACTGTTACTATGGTCCCATGTACTACCTTTACTGTAATGTACTACTGTTTACCAGACACTGTTTCTATGGTCCCATGTACTACTACTGTAATGTACTACTGTTTACCAGACACTGTTTCTATGGTCCCATGTACTACCTTTACTGTAATGTACTACTGTTTACCAGACACTGTTTCTAAGGTCCCATGTACTACCTTTACTGTAATGTACTACTGTTTATCAGACACTGTTACTATGGTCCCATGTACTACCTTTACTGCAATGTACTACTGTTTATCAAACACTGTTACTATGGTCCCATATACTACCTTTACTGTAATGTACTACTGTTTATCAAACACTGTTACTATGGTCCCATGTACTACCTTTACTGTAATGTACTACTGTTTATCAGACACTGTTTCTATGCTCCCATGTACTACTACTGTAATGTACTACTGTTAATCAGACACTGTTACTATGGTCCCATGTACTACTACTGTAATGTACTACTGTTAATCAGACACTGTTTCTATGCTCCCATGTACTACTACTGTAATGTACTACTGTTTACCAGACACTGTTTCTATGGTCCCATGTACTACCTTTACTGTAATGTACTACTGTTTACCAGACACTGTTTCTATGGTCCCATGTACTACTACTGTAATGTATTACTGTTTATCAGACACTGTTACTATGGTCCCATGTACTACCTTTACTGTAATGTACTACTGTTTATCAGACACTGTTTCTATGGTCCCATGTACTACTACTGTAATGTACTACTGTTTATCAGACACTGTTTCTATGGTCCCATGTACTACCTTTACTGTAATGTACTACTGTTTACCAGACACTGTTTCTAAGGTCCCATGTACTACTACTGTAATGTACTACTGTTTATCAGACACTGTTTCTATGGTCCCATGTACTACCTTTACTGTAATGTACTACTGTTTATCAGACACTGTTTCTATGGTCCCATGTACTACTACTGTAATGTACTACTGTTTATCAGACACTGTTTCTATGGTCCCATGTACTACCTTTACTGCAATGTACTACTGTTTATCAAACACTGTTACTATGGTCCCATGTACTACTACTGTAATGTACTACTGTTTATCAGACACTGTTTCTATGGTCCCATGTACTACTACTGTAATGTACTACTGTTTATCAGACACTGTTTCTATGGTCCCATGTACTACCTTTACTGTAATGTACTACTGTTTACCAGACACTGTTTCTAAGGTCCCATGTACTACCTTTACTGCAATGTACTACTGTTTATCAAACACTGTTACTATGGTCCCATATACTACCTTTACTGTAATGTACTACTGTTTATCAAACACTGTTACTATGGTCCCATGTACTACCTTTACTGTAATGTACTACTGTTTATCAGACACTGTTTCTATGGTCCCATGTACTACTACTGTAATGTACTACTGTTAATCAGACACTGTTACTATGGTCCCATGTACTACTACTGTAATGTACTACTGTTAATCAGACACTGTTTCTATGGTCCCATGTACTACTTTACTGTAATGTACTACTGTTTACCAGACACTGTTTCTATGGTCCCATGTACTACCTTTACTGTAATGTACTACTGTTTACCAGACACTGTTTCTATGGTCCCATGTACTACTACTGTAATGTATTACTGTTTATCAGACACTGTTACTATGGTCCCATGTACTACCTTTACTGTAATGTACTACTGTTTATCAGACACTGTTTCTATGGTCCCATGTACTACTACTGTAATGTACTACTGTTTATCAGACACTGTTTCTATGGTCCCATGTACTACCTTTACTGTAATGTACTACTGTTTACCAGACACTGTTTCTATGGTCCCATGTACTACTACTGTAATGTACTACTGTTTACCAGACACTGTTTCTATGGTCCCATGTACTACCTTTACTGTAATGTACTACTGTTTACCAGACACTGTTTCTATGGTCCCATGTACTACCTTTACTGTAATGTACTACTGTTTACCAGACACTGTTTCTATGGTCCCATGTACTACTACTGTAATGTACTACTGTTTACCAGACACTGTTTCTATGGTCCCATGTACTACCTTTACTGTAATGTACTACTGTTTACCAGACACTGTTACTATGGTCCCATGTACTACTACTGTAATGTACTACTGTTTATCAGACACTGTTTCTATGGTCCCATATACTATTACTGTAATGTACTACTGTTTATCAGACACTGTTTCTATGCTCCCATGTACTACTACTGTAATGTACTACTGTTTATCAGACACTGTTACTATGGTCCCATGTACTACTACTGTAATGTACTACTGTTTATCAGACACTGTTTCTATGGTCCCATGTACTACTACTGTACTGTACTACTGTTTATCAGACACTGTTTCTATGGTCCCATGTACTACTACTGTAATGTACTACTGTTTATCAGACACTGTTTCTATGGTCCCATGTACTACTACTGTACTGTACTACTGTTTACCAGACACTGTTTCTATGGTCCCATGTACTACCTTTACTGTAATGTACTACTGTTTATCAGACACTGTTTCTATGGTCCCATGTACTACTACTGTAATGTACTACTGTTTACCAGACACTGTTTCTATGGTCCCATGTACTACCTTTACTGTAATGTACTACTGTTTACCAGACACTGTTTCTATGGTCCCATGTACTACCTTTACTGTAATGTACTACTGTTTATCAGACACTGTTTCTATGGTCCCATGTACTACTACTGTAATGTACTACTGTTTACCAGACACTGTTTCTATGGTCCCATGTACTACTACTGTAATGTACTACTGTTTACCAGACACTGTTACTATGGTCCCATGTACTACCTTTACTGTAATGTACTACTGTTTACCAGACACTGTTTCTATGGTCCCATGTACTACCTTTACTGTAATGTACTACTGTTTATCAGACACTGTTACTATGGTCCCATGTACTACCTTTACTGCAATGTACTACTGTTTATCAAACACTGTTACTATGGTCCCATATACTACTACTGTAATGTACTACTGTTTATCAGACACTGTTTCTATGCTCCCATGTACTACTACTGTAATGTACTACTGTTTATCAAACACTGTTACTATGGTCCCATGTACTACTACTGTAATGTACTACTGTTAATCAGACACTGTTACTATGGTCCCATGTACTACTACTGTAATGTACTACTGTTAATCAGACACTGTTTCTATGCTCCCATGTACTACTACTGTAATGTACTACTGTTTATCAGACACTGTTACTATGGTCCCATGTACTACCTTTACTGTAATGTACTACTGTTAATCAGACACTGTTTCTATGGTCCCATGTACTACTACTGTAATGTACTACTGTTTACCAGACACTGTTTCTATGGTCCCATGTACTACTACTGTAATGTACTACTGTTTACCAGACACTGTTTCTATGGTCCCATGTACTACCTTTACTGTAATGTACTACTGTTTACCAGACACTGTTTCTATGGTCCCATGTACTACTACTGTAATGTACTACTGTTTATCAGACACTGTTACTATGGTCCCATGTACTACCTTTACTGTAATGTACTACTGTTTATCAGACACTGTTACTATGGTCCCATGTACTACTACTGTAATGTACTACTGTTTACCAGACACTGTTTCTATGGTCCCATGTACTACCTTTACTGTAATGTACTACTGTTTATCAGACACTGTTACTATGGTCCCATGTACTACTACTGTAATGTACTACTGTTTATCAGACACTGTTACTATGGTCCCATGTACTACTATGTAATGTACTACTGTTTATCAGACACTGTTACTATGGTCCCATGTACTACTACTGTAATGTACTACTGTTTATCAGACACTGTTTCTATGGTCCCATGTACTACCTTTACTGCAATGTACTACTGTTTATCAAACACTGTTACTATGGTCCCATGTACTACTACTGTAATGTACTACTGTTTACCAGACACTGTTTCTATGGTCCCATGTACTACTACTGTAATGTACTACTGTTAATCAGACACTGTTTCTATGGTCCCATGTACTACTACTGTAATGTACTACTGTTTACCAGACACTGTTTCTATGGTCCCATGTACTACCTTTACTGTAATGTACTACTGTTTACCAGACACTGTTTCTATGGTCCCATGTACTACCTTTACTGTAATGTACTACTGTTTACCAGACACTGTTTCTATGGTCCCATGTACTACCTTTACTGTAATGTACTACTGTTTATCAAACACTGTTACTATGGTCCAATGTACTACTACTGTAATGTACTACTGTTTACCAGACACTGTTTCTATGCTCCCATGTACTACTACTGTAATGTATTACTGTTTATCAGACACTGTTACTATGGTCCCATGTACTACTACTGTAATGTACTACTGTTTATCAGACACTGTTACTATGGTCCCATGTACTACTACTGTAATGTACTACTGTTTATCAGATACTGTTATTATGGTCCAATGTACTACCTTTAAGACTATTTACAGTATTGACAGTACTGCACTGTATGGATGCAGGCCCTTGGAATTGCTTGTCCAATTCTGCCAACTCATTAATGATGATTGAGATATATACTTTATATATATATATATATATATATATACACTCATACCACATTGTTCGCCATGCCTGAGTGTTTTTTCCAAGACGTTTGGCTAGTTGTGATGTAGATGAGAACCTGTGGCCAAATCCACAAGCCAGAGTTGATGAAGATGTAGAAGTACAGTAATCACGTCTTTGTTTTGCTTTTTAAAGTACAAGCAAGTTGAGGAACAATTCATTAGATGTTTTACAGTACTACAGTACTACTGTCTTTTCTTTTCCATTTCCTAGCTATGTATTTTAGCTTTGATTCAAATCAACCATGTTGTGATCGTACTGTATTGTTTATTGTAATACATTTCAGATTTTGTTCAATGATTCCACTGTGTCTGTAATATTCTCTCTACTACTGCAGTACTTTTACAAGGATGTATTTACATGTAGTACCATAATGAAACATGTATCACCTATGTTGTACTACAATATTTAATGATTGTACGAATGATGACCCAGTGGAACTATGGGTAGCTTGTGTGTGGCTGATCTAAAGTAACGTTTCAGTGGGATTTCACCATGAATTAGTTTTATGAACCAGTGATTAAAGATATGAATGCATGATGCAATGTTTATTTAAAGATATGAATGAATGATGTAATGTTTATTTAAAGATATGAATGAATGATGTAATGTTTATTTAAAGATATGAATGAATGATGTAATGTTTATTTAAAGATATGAATGCATGATGCAATGTTTATTTAAAGATATGAATGAATGATGTAATGTTTATTTAAAGATATGAATGAATGATGTAATGTTTATTTAAAGATATGAATGAATGATGTAATGTTTATTTAAAGATATGAATGAATGATGTAATGTTTATTTAAAGATATGAATGAATGATGTAATGTTTATTTAAAGATGAATGAAATGAATTTAAAGATATGAATGATGTTTATTTAAAGATATGAATAATGTTTATTTAAAGATATGAATGAATGATGTAATGTTTATTTAAAGATATGAATGAATGATGTAATGTTGTGAACATTGGACAGCCTGTGTTACAAGTGATGACTGTTGTGAGTTTTGTGTCTAGAGTTTTGGAAAATTACGTCAAGGTTCTGAAATTAGTAGCAAAGTGAATGTAAAAAACAAGAAGCCTTCTCCATCCTCCTCAATGACCCTTTAAACACGGATTGACAGCTGAATTGTGGGAAATGTAGTGCTGTGTCTATGTGTGGGTGTGTGTGTGTGTGTGTGTGTGTGTGTGTGTGTGTGTGTGTGTAATCCCTCCAGGTGTGTGTGGCTGGCACGGATTGACAGCTGAATTTTGGGAAATGTAGTGCTGTGTCTCTGTGTGTGTGTGTGTGTGTGTGTGTGTGTGTGTGTGTGTGTGTGTGTGTGTGTGTGTGCCGTGGGAGCAGCAGGGTGTGTGTATCCCTCTAGGTGTGTGTGGCTGGCCTCTGTATGTGTGTGTATGTGTTTGTGTGTGTGTGTGTGTGTGTGAGTGTGTGTGTCTGTGTGTGTGTGTGTGTGTGTGTGTGTGTGTGTGTGTGTGTGTGTGTGTGTACCGTGAGAGCAGCAGGGTGTGTGTGTGTGTGTGTGTGTGTGTGTGTGTGTGTGTGTGTGTGTGTGTGTGTGTGTGTGTGTGTGTGTGTGTGTGTGTGTGTGTACCGTGAGAGCAGCAGGGTGTGTGTATCCCTCTAGGTGTGTGTGGCTGGCCTCTGTACTGCGTCCGTGAGTTACGTGTCCCGGGCTGGGCTCGGCAGGGGGGGTCTCATCGTCTTGGTAACGATACTTCTGCAGAGACACACATCACATCAGCTGTTAGCGTTAGCATGTAGCAACTTAATGGTCTGATACCAACTGGCCTACAACTTCTGATTGGTCTATACATCCTCTGGAGAGAGGGAGAGGAGGGGAGAGGGAGG
Source organism: Perca flavescens (assembly GCF_004354835.1). Classification (NCBI taxonomy): domain Eukaryota; kingdom Metazoa; phylum Chordata; class Actinopteri; order Perciformes; family Percidae; genus Perca; species Perca flavescens. The sequence continues at coordinate 956,519 of NC_041349.1, forward strand.
AGGGTAGAGAGGGAGGAGGAAGAGAGAGAGGAGGAGAGAGAGGAGAAAGAGTGAGAGGAGGAGAGAGATTGGAGGAAGAGAGAGAGGAGGAAGAGAGAGAGGAGAGAGAGGAGGAAGAGAGATAGGGGGAGAGAGAGAGGAGAAAGAGTGAGAGGAGGAGAGAGAGGAGAGAGAGAGGAGGAAGAGAGAGAGGAGGAGAGAGAGAGGAGAAAGAGAGAGAGGAGGAGAAAGAGAGAGAGGAGGAAGAGAGAGAGGAAGAGAGAGAGGAAGAGAGAGAGGAGGAAGAGAGAGAGGAGGAAGAGAGAGAGGAGGAAGAGAGCTAGAGGAGGAAGAGAGAGAGGAAGAGAGAGAGAGAGAGAGGAAGAGAGAGAGGAGGAAGAGAGAGAGGAAGACAAAGAGAGGAAGAGAGAAAGGAGGAAGAGAGAGAGAGGAGGAAGAGAGAGAGGAGGAAGAAGAGAGAGAGGAGGAAGAGAGAGAGGAAGAGAGAGAGAGAGGAAGAGAGAAAGGAGGAAGAGAGAGGAGGAGGAGAGAGGGAGAGGAGGAAGTATAGAATGAGAGGCAGAGATGCTGATGCTGATGGTCATCATAGTAACAACTAGGCCCTGCAGGGGCGGAGCTTCATCATGGGGCTCTCTTTTACCAAGTTATTTTAAAATTAAAATCTTTAAAAAAAAATTATATTATCTGATGAATGCATGTTATGATGTGTCACTCATTGAGCCCAAGTAAGCATTTAAGTCAAATAAAACCCAAACAAAAGACCCATGTTTTGACAAGTTTGTATTGACGAACAAAGAAAACAGTTTGCCATTCAAGTAAAAATGTTTCAGCACCACGGACAGCAACACCTGATGGACAGTCAAGTAAAAATGTTTCAGCACCACGGACAGCGACAACTGATGGACTGTCAAGTAAAAATGTTTCAGCACCACGGACAGCGACAACTGATGGACAGTCAAG
>NC_041349.1:969978-972478 GCF_004354835.1 Perca flavescens
TCATAATATGCAAATTAGATGGAAAAATGTACTCCCTAGATAAACGTTAGGTCATTCTCAATATTTGTTTCATTTACACTTTGTCTCTATCTCAAACCACTTTCAAGCCAGAGCCTTCTGAAATGTAGGTGTCAAAATCTAGTATTTTTGAAACTAAAACCTGGCGCCTAAAGGGTTAAGTTAATGTTAGGGTACACGGGTACACGGGTACACGGGTACACGGGTACACGGGTTAGGGTTACCTGCAAGCTTCTGTAAAAACTGCAGATGATGATATGCCTGCTATTAGGCCTAGTCATAATAACAATAATACAGCATGCATTCATATCAGAGGTCTGGTGCCAATTCCCAATTATAGCAATAGCCTAGTAATAATAATAATAATAATAATAATATTATTATTATTATTGTTATTATTATTATTATTATTATTATTATATTATTATTATATTATTATTATTATATTATAATATTATTATAATTGGGGCCCCAATTGCAATGAAGCAGCTTTGGGGGGCCCAGCTTGCAGAAGGTTGAGAAGCCCCTGGGTTAGATAATAAAGGAGATGTTGCTGACACAAGTTAACAGAGTCTGGAGTCAGCTCTGAGGTCAAAGGTCACACAGAGATGAAGAGAGTTAACACACACACACACACACACACACACACACACACACACACACACACACACACACACACACACACACACACACACACACACACAACACACACACACACACACAGACACACACACACACAGACACACAGACAGAGACACACACACACACAGACACACACAGAGACACACAGAGACAGAGACACACACACACACACACACACACACACACACATACAGACACATACACACACACACACACACATACAGATAACAAGACACACACACAGGGACACAAAGTCACACACAGACACACACACACACAGAGACACGCACACACACAGACACACACAGACACATACACAGACACACACACACACATACAGATAACAAGACACACACACAGGGACACAAAGTCACACACACACACAGACACACACAGAGAAAAACACAGACACACAGTCACCCACACATACACACACAGAGACAGACACACACACACACACAGACACACACACAGACACACACACACACACACACACACACACACACACACACATAGAAAGAGACACACACACAGACACACAGATAACAAGACACACAAAGACACACACAGAGACAGACAGACACACACACACACACACACACACAGAAACACACATTTAGCAAATCAGAATGTCACTTTTTAAATGAACTGAACACGGGACTCAACAATCTGACAGGAAGTCACCTGGTGGCCATTCAGAATGACACTGCATGAGCTGATTGGCCGATACACATCAGCCACCTGGCCAATCAGCTACATGGTTAATGGTTACCACTTCAATCAGGAAGTAAGCACTATGGAAAGACCACAGGGAGCACCTCTTTTTATATATATTATTTTTTTTTTTGGGAGCATGTTTTTGTTCAGTCCAGTGTAAATATATCTGCTGTGCATATGTTGCACTGACTTGTTAGGTGAAAAAACATTTCTTTCAACAGCATGTGTGTGTGTGTGTGTGTGTGTGTGTGTGTGTGTGTGTGTGTGTGTGTGTGTGTGTGTATCTGCAAATATGTCTGTACATGTGAACAATCTGAAGATTTTTCTACAATTTGAACTATTTTAGTATTATGACAAAGCATACTGAAGATGAGAAAGATTTTCATGATGCCCAACAGTGTGTAGTTGGTTAGACACACATCTGGTAATATGAATGAAGTGTGTGTGTGTGTGTGTGTGTGTGTGTGTGTGTGTGTGTGTGTGTGTGTGTGTGTGTAATATGAATGAAGTGTGCAAAAGTTTGATTTTGATAATGCTATATGTAGTTTTGGTTGCAGTTCTTCATTTTGCAGGATATATATGAGGTATTCTGCAGAATATATATGAGGTATTTTGCAGGATATATATGAGGTATTTTGCCAGATACATATGAGGTATTTTGCAGGATATATATAAGGTATTTTGCAGGATATTTATGAGGTATTTTGCAGGATATATATGAGGTATTTTGCAGGATATATATGAGGTATTTTGCAGGATATATATGAGGTATTTTGCCAGATACATATGAGGTATTTTGCAGGATATATATAAGGTATTTTGCAGGATATTTATGAGGTATTTTGCAGGATATATATGAGGTATTTTGCAGGATATATATGAGGTATTTTGCAGGATATATATGAGGTATTTTGCCAGATACATATGAGGTATTCTGCAGGATATATATGAGGTATTCTGCAGGATATATATGAGGTATTTTGCAGGATATATATGAGGTATTTTGCCAGATACATATGAGGTATTTTGCAGGATATATATAAGGTATTTTGCAGGATATTTATGAGGTATTTTGCAGGATATATATGAGGTATTTTGCAGGATATATATGAGGTATTTTGCA